>NC_134866.1:2347500-2502500 GCF_049852395.1 Peromyscus maniculatus bairdii | reverse complement strand
AGGGCTGCCAACAGACTAACTTGGTTCTGAAATGTGGGCAACAACTTGGGTGATGCAAGTTGGTCCAAGATTGTCCTAGGTATGCTAAAAAGTAAGAAGAGCAAGAAGGATTGTTTGCATAGATAAAACCCCATAAGATGGAGGGAGGGGTACCAGAAGTCTTTCAAGCAAGATGGGATGTAAGGAGAACCCATCTGGAATGACATGAGCCAGGGATGGTATGTGATCTACAAGCAGGGTGGGGCGAGACAGTTTATTCTCCTCAGAGAGCCCAGAAGATGGGAGGTGGTGCTCGGGTTCAAGTTTTTGTCTGCATCATGATAGTGAGCTTGTGAGACCCTTACTTGACTGCTGACCTTCTGTTTTCATGGTATTTTAACCCTGCGTGTTTGAGGAAATAACCAGAAAAGTTGGTGCCTAGCTATTCATCCTCTGGTGGGGACCCTTCTGGTTTCTTTGGGCATGGTGCTGGGGGCCTTTCCCAGTGGCATGTGTTTCCGAAGACTCCAGACACTGGAGGGCACTGGGTCTGGTGCCGTAGCCTGACTGACCGGCATGTGGTCTACCACTGGGGTTCCACCTTCTGATTTCACCATCACTCACTTGCAGAGTTCAGAGGCCAAAGGAGCTCTGGCATAGTCCTACCAGAAGGACACAAGTGGGGTCTCTGACCCCACTTCACACCCCAGACCAGTCTCTCTCTAGCCCTCCAACAGGGCTCAGTTCACAAGCCATGAAGAAAGTCTTAGTTTCCTGTCTCTCCATTTTTCGCTCAGGCACACCCCATGCTCCCTGCTCCCCGAGACCTACCTTACTCATTGTGGTTTTTGCCATTGTGCCTCTTCAGATCCCACCCTCTCACCCTCTCACCCTCTCCCTGGGCCCTTTGGCTAGTGTGGTGTAACCTAGCATTCTTGTTCTCCTTTGTCTGATCTGCAATTGGTGAGAGTTACTATCTGAGTAATGTGGTTCAATGGAATCACACCAGAGCAGAAACTCTAAGCCACCCTCTTGCCCTGTGCCTGGCCCATGCCATGACCTCCTCGCCGCCTCTTGAGGTATGCAGTGGCTACAATCGTACCCTTCAGTACTTCCGGGTCATCTCCTCTGTCAGCCTCACCACTTCCCCTGGTTTGTCCTCTACCTGGCTTTTATCCTACCCTAGAGGTCCCTTAAGTGTCTGTCTTCTTGCTGCTGGATTCGCTAGCCACACCAGCCACTCCGCAATTTGTTGGCTTGCTTCCCTTCATATTTTGGTTGAGGGTTCGGTTCCTCTTTCCTAAAGGTGCCATCTCCCACCTCTGCATGGGATTACCACAGTGTAGTCCCACCAGGGAAGACTTGATCTCACACCAACACTCAGGTCAGGTGAAATGCTGTTCTGCCAGGGCATTGATCATGTGTGTATGCATGCCTGTACATACAGCCAATAGAAGGGGGTATGTGAGTTCCTAGGAGTCCACCAAAAGCATGTGGTGTGAGTATGAAGGACATGGAGTACCCCATGCAGGAGCAAGACTGATGAGGACTCTGGTCATCTCTGTACCATCTTCCATGTTTTCCTATGTGCTGGCCTCTCCATGCTGCCAGCATGTTTCCAGTGTTGGCCATGGTGAATGCAGAGAGCAGCCCCCTGCCCTAGCTCCTTCCTAGGAGAAGCTATGAGCTCAGTTGAGGCCCACACTCTCAGAGCTGCATTCCTCTGGGGGCTTAGATGGTCTCTGTTTTGCTCTGTAGGTATTCTCCAGAGCTAACCTTACAGGTGGAGTTTGTATCATGGTCACCTGGGACCTCAGTCATCTAACCCAGTGCTCTGGGCATTCACTGAGCTCTTAGCAAATGAATGCACTAATGAATCCCTGCTTAAGATGGCAGGAAGCCACAAAACATAGTGTGACTCATGTCCCTGGTTGCTCAAGATTGTCTGTATTACAAAGGGCTGTCCAGAATCTCAGGAGATCCTTTGGGAGCAAACAACCTTCATGAAAGCTTGTCACCTTTACAACATTAAGTGTCTGCTGTGTCAACAAGTGCCTGTGCTAAGTGACCTGGCAATGGGAGGATTCAGAATGACATGGCATGTGCATTTGAGCTAGTTTGCTAGTCACTAATCAATTCTCCCAGGACTGGAAAAGATGGCTGTCCTTAGAAAAGTCCTAAAAAAAGAACCTCAACCTGAAAACTGCACTTCCCTCTGAGCCGGAAAACAGCAAAGCCACATGGGGAATGGCCCAGCTTTGATTTGCTAAGATCCACACTGGGTAGAGGGGAAGGGTTGGGGGCACAGGAGAAGGTCAGCTCCCTCAGCTCATTTCAGGGACACTTATTCTCTTTGGTCATGGTCAGGTGCCCCCAAGATGACTTTTCTACTGACCATGGAAGTCACCAATTGCTGCTGGAGGAGCAATTACCCACCAAACCTCTTTCCACCTTTTCCCTTCAAAGCAGTATAACCCGCTTTTGAAAACATCTTCATCAGAAGCCAAAGCAGAGGGAAAGATGACACACTGCGGACTGTGGAGCTGGGTGAGGGAAGAGAGCCACCATTGTTTGGACCCCGGGGAGGGTCCAGAGCTGCTATAGACTCAGAGAGCATGGGTCAGGGGCTTGGGGTGTGGAGAGGCAAACATCCTGTTAGTGTATGAGGATGGGAAGATGGAGCATCTTTGCTGTCACAAAAACTCTGTCAGAATGCAAAGGGAACTTAAAATGGAAGTGTCCCTAGGGTCTAGAAATGCTCCTTGTGCGCCCATACTGTGAGTCATCCACTAACTCACACCAACACCCCAGAGTCATTTCACTAACTAAAGCAAAATGGGAAAGTACAGTTGCTTCAGATAACAATGGCAACTTGACCTTCCAAACAATTTCACTTCTATTACTGGGAGAGTTTAGGAGGCAGAGGAGGCCTAACCATGGCCCTTCTTGACAGAGATGTCTCCTAGTAACACATTCATAGCACACTAACGTGTTAGTTATCGGTGTGTTCACAGGACATCTTGAGTCACCTTAATCCTGGGCTTCCATGTCAATGATCTCTTTTAGCTTGGAAGGCACACAGCCAAGCAGGCAGTGTTGCTGCAAGGAGCTTGTACTTTCCTCTTGGGGCAGCTGAGAGCAGGAGTGGGACCGAAAGCCAACACACTGGCCTCCTGCCCTTCTTATCCCTGGGTGGCACTGGCAGCTACAGGGTGGGACTGAACACCATTCTCAGAATAAATGTGTCTCTCCCCACTTCAATTTGCACTTCATAAACCATAGGGAGATCCTGGGTCTCGTGGGGGTATTTTTGGTTTAAGTTGACCTGTGGTGTCTAATGGGATCAACTATGGTTGTGGGCAGAGCTGGCTCACTTTCTGACCTCCCTTGTGTGCAAGTGGCAGCTGGTAGAATATTCTCAATGTATTTCAACTCATCCCAGTTCTATGAAAAAGGAAAACACAGTATTCTTTGTGAAGAGGTGACCAACAAAGGAGCTTATTACAAGGAAGCCAATAGGAACTCCAGCTCCCTGCTAGGTTCAGGGCTGACCTACTCCCACCCACACCACACTTTCAGCCGGCACCTGCCTCAGTCTCCTCTCATTGCCACCACCTGCCCCTCTCTTGTTTTCTTTTTATTGGAAATACATCCAGAAGTAAGGGTCATGTAGTGACAGTTTATTTAGAACAAGTCCCAAAACATTTTCTAGTGCAGAGTGTCTGACACTCGAGATGGTTACCATACCACTGCGCGAGGCTCCGTTTCCCCACATCTTCACAAATACTTTCTATTTGCCTATTTGTCCAGTAATAGTTATTCTAATGGATACACGGTGATATTTCATTGTACTTTTGAGTTCATTTCTCCAAGATTAGTGACACTGGGCAGTTTTCCATATGTTTGTTAGCCATTTGTATACCTTTGGGTAACCATTTATCCACATCTTTTGCTCATTTTTACTAATCTTTTTTGTTATTTCATTGGAAGTGTTTTGTATATGCTCTAGACATTGACTCTTATGATTTACAATTTGTAAATATTTTCTTCTAACCCAGAAACTTCCTTTGCTCTATCATATCCTTTGATGCATGATTTTAAAGAGTTATCTATTTTGTTATTTTTATTTTATCTGTGTTAGTGGTCTGCCTGCATTTGTGTCTATGCACCATACGATGTGGTACCCAACAAAGCCAGAAGAGGGTGTTGGATCACCTAGAACCGCAGTCATAGATGTTGATGAGTAGCCATGTGGATGCTGGGACTTGAACCTGGGTTCTCTGTAAGATCAGTGCTCTTAATTGCTGAGCCTTCTCTCTAGCCCCCTGCACAGTTTTTAATTTTAACAATGATGTCCTAGAGTCCAGTTTATTGTATTTTTTTCTATAATTACCCATACCTTTGTTGTTTTGGTTACAGCCCAGAGATCATCCCTAAATCTGTTGCTCTTACACTACTGTCTCCAAGAATTTTAGAATGCTTAATTTTACATTTAGACTCTGACTCACCAGGGTGTATGCTTTGTGTGTGATGTTAAGTTAAAGACTGGACCAGCATTTATTTGTTTTTCCATGTGGACGTCCAGTTTCTCCAGCAGCCTCTGTTGAACAGCCTCTCCCTCTTTTCTCTAAATTGTTTGACCACCTCTTCAAGGACTTATTTCTGGACCTCGGTTCTATTTCTTGGTCTGCACTCTGTGTTTATGCCACAGTGAAATACGGTCTTCTTCCTTGCAGAAGTGTGGGGATTTTTGAAATCAGGAGGATGGGACCTCCATGCTCCTCCTCAAGGTTGTCTGGATGTTGTGTGGTCCTGGAGATTTTGATAGAATTCAGAAGAGAATTTTTTACTTTTGCAAAAACAACTTTGTTGAGATTTTGATAGCGATAACACGAGATCTATAGATCACTTTCATGTGTGATATATGAGTATTTTAGTACTGAGTTTTCAACCCACTAGTGCCTTTCCGTGTATTTGTTTCTTAAAAAAGTCCTTTCAATAGTGCCCTATGGTTTTTAAGAGTACACGTCTCCAGTGTGCCCTTTTTATCAGGCTTATTCCTCAACATGTTCTAGATTTATTATTAAATTACTCATTGAATCTTTCACTTTTTATTTTATTATTTTATGTGTATGTTCAAGTAGGTGTGTGTGAGGTCAGAGGTCAAAGCTGGTCGCTTCCTCAGTCTTACTAAACTTTATATTTTAAAATATTTTATTGTATTTATTATTGTTATTATTTTTGTGTGTGTGTGTGTGTGTGTGTGTGTGTGTGTGTGTGTGTGTGATGAAGATTATGTGGAGATGAGAGGATTCAGTAATCAGTTCTCTCTTTCCACTCTGCGGTCTGGGCATTGAACTTAGGTCACCAGTCTCCTTTACCTACTGAACCATCTCCCTGACTTCTACCTTATTTTCTTCGAGTTCAGTGACTTATTTCTTGCTCATATATATCAGGATCTCTTAGTGGAGATCACTGCTTCAGCTAGGCTGACTTTCCAGCAAACCCTGGGATTTCCCTCCATCCCAACCCCAGGAGTAGAATTCCAGGCATGTGTCAATATGCCTAGCTTATATATACACATGTGAACTGGAAGTCAGACTTCTCGCTGGCCTTCAGGTGATTTGCTGGCTGCTGAGCATCGGGCTAACCCTATATCCCTTCCCTCAAAGCCTCTTTCAGATAACTCCTTCCTAGTTTCTTAAACCAGCCCTGATTATTGTGCGTGTGTGTTGATTTTGTGGGTTTCTCTAACCAAAATTAAAGAGGGCATTATAAGCTTGCTATGTTAAGGGATCTTAGGCCCCTGTAATGCAGCCAGCAGGTCTTTCGGGGGACACCTGGCTTTCCCAAGCACAGCTCCACTTTGTGTACAGATAGGGACTATTGTGAGTACCCCAGTCTGTGACCTGCTTGGCCCTGGAGTTACCATGGGACTCAGAGCAGCCACCAGTCATGAGCTGGCACTTCAAAGGTCTACAGTATGCTACCCTACAATGAAGATTCAGTCAATCTGCTTCAGTGCAGCCATGTCTCATTCATATTCAGGCCTTGTGGGTGACAGATATCATTAGAAAGCAAACTAGGAGGAAAAACACACACAGTCCAGTAGCCTAGAGAAGCCAGGTCCCCAGGGGGAGGGAGGTGGAGCAGTAAAAACCATCAGGGAAGCTTGGACCAGTTTGGATCGGGGCTGTGGGAAGTGCAGCCCCCATCCCATGGCCCCTGTGCACTGTCAGGCTCAGGCCAGTAGAATGGCTGCTGACACATCCGGCGGCACCAAGGGTGCCTGGGGGCCTCTTTCCCCCACTGATCCCCGGTCGCTTCTGCATTTTTCCTCTTCAACACGGGGCCTCGTTTCCTTTCTGACTTTTAATCTAAGCACACACAGGACAGGCTTCCAGGTTCTGCAGAGCCCTGCTACCCAGGCCAGCTTCTCAGAAGCATGCATTAGTCTGCACGGAAGTTTCGTGTATGAGGCAGAGATCTTTCTTTTGTCTGATTTGCTCTCTAGCCTTTGCAACTCAGGACGTAATAATTCTGTGTTAAAGGGAACAGATCAGGGCCTCGATCTACCTTCTCTGCTCACCGACTCTGTGAGCATGAAGGCCCCAGTGTTCTGGGTCTCTGGTATCCCATTCTCCATGAGACGCCTTCTTCTTTCAGATGTAGGCTGGAGAGGAAAGAGCCATGCTTAATGCTTAATCCATCAGGAATGTATGGATGCAGACTGCACTGGGGGGCCTTGATAGAGCACCTTCAAAGCCCTTATATGACTGCTTCTCAGGAGATCAGGTCACCTTACCCCTCCCAATGCCACATGGCTTCTCTATCAGGAAAAGGAAAAGTTTACATTGAGCTGACCTGGGGCTGGAGAGATGGCACTGTCCAGGGAACTCTGTCTACAGCCTGAAGACACCTGAGGAATTGTTAGCTAAACAGAGGCTTCTCCAGGACCTGTCACAGGTAAAGCACTGTTCTTCCTGCCACACAGTATGGTGATATTGATGTTGGGGAGAACAAGCAATCTACCACATTTTCTGTGGACTGAGGATGAGTTTGCTACAAGCACAGAAGAGTCTTAGGCTACTAAGAAAGGACTTTCCAGACTGAGGGCAAGGCCAGGCCAAAGATGTCAGGTAGACACCGGAGGGCTATAATAGGAGGGGTGAGGCCAAACTGATAGTCTGGATGGCTATAGAGGACCTTGACTTCTACAGTTGAGGAAGAGTGTTGTGGATATGGGGAGCAGTGGGTTTGTGTTTCCTTGGTTCTGAATCCTAGGCTACAGTAGCTTCTTAGAGACTGGACGAGGACAAGCAGGGTACCCTAGCTGGCAGGTAGAAGATGAAGTCCAGGGCTGGTCCTAGAGGGTCCAGATGGGAGCAGGAAGATTGTCCGAGGTGGTTCACCACATGGAGAATGCTCCTAGGTCCAGACATGTCCGCAGCAAACCCTCAGAGCAATGGCCCCCGGAAAGCGTGAAAGCAGACTCCCTGGAATAACATCCCACTTCCAGACTCAGCCACCTGCTTCCTATCGTTTCTTGGTAAAGAGGAGAGAAAGTGAAATTGGTTCAGAGGTGAGAGCACATCATTCTGGTAGAAACAGGAAACTAGCAAGGAAAATGTTGGGACACCAGCTGCTGGGCTAGGGAAGCAGTAAGAGGCTCTCCATTTGAGTATTTTAGAAGAGTCTTTCTTCAACTTTGTTCACACCTCTGCTTTTCTCTGAGAAGTTTATGACATCCAGGTATATAAAATACATACACACAAGTCAGTTACTAATAATAAATCATAAAAAACTTTAAAACAATTCCTAAGTGTACCTATACTTTTACTATTTATTAAAGACAAAAACAGGTTTGCATGTGAATGAGATGGATGGATTCGTATACTGAGAATTAATCTTGGCTGAAAATTTAATTCTGCAGGAGGACATAGAGTGTATTCAACACTGTTCAAGGTGGATTGCTATTTTGATTATATTATCATCAATGCCGAGAACACTACTTCACATAAACACACAGTAGAAAAAGGCAGAAAAAGGTTTAGGGCCGGTTCTGGCTAGTTTTCTCTCAACATGACACAAGCTAGAGTAATGGGAAGAGGGAAGATGCCCCCACCAGACTGGCCTGTGGAGCATAGTCTTGATGAATGATTGATGTGGGAGGATCTGGTTCACTGTGGGTGAGGTCAGCCCTGGAAAGGTAGTCTAAGGTTCTCTAAGAAAGCAGGTTGTGCAAGCCATGAAGAGCAAGCCAGTAAGCAGCACCCCTCTGTGGCCTTTACATCAGCTCCTGCCTCCAGAGTCCTTCCCTGACTTCCTTTGATGAATAGCTGTGATATGGAACTGTAAGCTGACATAACAACCCCATTTCTCCTCAAGCTGCTTTTGGTCATGGTAGTTTATTATACCAGCAGCAACCCCCACTAATCCAGGGCTGCTTCAGAAACTGCTGGAAATTCTGTCCTCATCACAGACAAAAATTCCTTTGACAATTTCTTTATTAAACTTAAATCAGCAATTCAAATGGCAAATTTATAAATCAAACATTTTTTTAGCATAATACACTCCAAAGACAGACTGGCTATTAATTTAAATTCTTAAGTGTGTTTTGAGTATTTCATTCCTGAGATTTGCATTCACATCATTCCCACCCCACCCTCTTCCCAACCCAGCTCCTCTTGTGTCAGCCTCTCAAATTTATGGCCTACTATTCCTTAAATTATATATATGTATATATACTCATTGTTGCTTGTATGTATATGTGTTTAGGGATGACCAGTTGGGACTGGATGACATATGGGGGACTTATCACTGGGAAGAAAACTATTTCTCCCTTTCTTAGAAGCTCTTCCTCTAGGGGTGAGGCACTGTGGGATTTCCTGCATTCTTGTCAGCATGCCAACTGGTGTCATGCAGATCTTCTTTAGGTGACCGTGTTGTTGACACACTATGGGTGCAGCTCACTACCATATGTAGAAGACACAGAAGATACATTAATTTTATGATTATTTTCTGAGAAGTGATATTACAAAAATATTAAAAAACCTTTGTTTCCTGTAACTAAACCATCATACTTCTGTGAGTGCAGAAAACTTCACAAGTCCTGCCGTAAGAACACGGCGTATCTTACATATCAAACACCACATACAGTGGGCTGGGGTGTCTCAGTGACTGTGAGTGTTGTGTGACAGCATGTACATGCATGTTGCACGTATAGTGCGAGGCATGTACTTTGCACATTTAGAACCAATGCTGCAGTGAGGTCATGTGATACCTCGCACAGGTGAGAGCTCTCAGGAACACCTTGAATTCATTATGTCTCTATTTTAGAATTAGTTTTCGGTTGTTGAGTGTTCAGAAACATTTTACCACTACCAGCTTTTCTTACCCTCTATCCGGTTATGTGTCCTGGTGTGTGGTTGTAACCCACAGCTTAGGATACTATTTTAAATCCTCCTCCTCCTGTGTGTGTGTGTGTGTGTGTGTGTGTGTGTGTGTGTGTGTGTGTGTGTGTGTGAGTGAGTGAGTGATTCTTTATCCACCTTCTTCAAGAACCTCTGTTCACAAACCACTCTTTAAAGGTGGACCTTGGCATGCCCTTGTGTTTTGGAGCAGTCCATATTTAAAGACCATGGTGGAGCTGTCTTTATTACAAGACTCATATGCAAACCCTTGCACACAGATCCTCAGACTTTCATTTTAAATTATTCACGCACTGTGTGGAAACACGGTTCAATGTGCACTCAAGCAGAACTTGCTAATGGCCTTGGAGGAGCCATAAGCAGCTCGCCAAGGTATCTAGGGATAATCGCACCCTCCACAAGGACCTTTGTTATAATCTGCTAAACGGTGAATCTGGGGTGATATGTTCCCACCACCAGCCACTGTGAAATCTCCTCTCACTCCAGAGGAAAGGGGTTCAGCTGGCCTTGCACACTCGGTGCGTACAGACTCTATGACGGAGGAACAGCACACTACAGTGGCACAGTTCGTTTCTCACCCAGTAGCATGTCTTTGCATGTGGTAAACCAAAAGAGCTGGCTCTGCCACAGGGGGAACCAAAAGGAAGTGTGGGTGACTGCTGGAGAGAGGCTACTTCCTGTGGGACAGAAGGAGGCAGGCACACTAGAAAGGATGGCCAACCACCTTTCCCGGGGTAGCCTCTAAACACCACTGTCCATCCATCCTACTGTTCACAAGGCACTTGTGTTACACCATGTTCTCTGGACACTATTGTGCATCCACCCTAGTGTTCACATGGCGCTTGTGTTAAACCGTGTTCTCTGGACACTATTGTGCATCTGTCCTACTGCTGGTGTGGCACTTGGGCTCCTCTATAGTCTATCAGTTCTGCCCTTGGAATGACACGTGGGTTATGCTGTGGTCTGAATGAATGTACTCCTGAAGTTGGTATGGTGCATAAGGTTTGTGGCTGCATGATGTTTTGAAGGTAGTGCTTCTCTAAGGATGTGAGTCCTAGTGGGAAAACTTGCGATCATGTGTGGTGGTAATCTAATTGTACTGAAATGTGATTTTGATTGTATGTTAATAAATAAAGTTGTCCGGGGGTCAGAGCTATTAGAGCCATAGCAAGAGTGTGGCGGTGGTGGCACACGCCTTTAATTCCATAGATCTCTGTGTGTTCAGGGATACACCCAGCATTGGAGACATATGCCTTTAAGACCTAGGGGGCTGTACATTCAGACAGTGATGAGGCAGTCACGTGTTTGGGTTTACAACCAATGAGAAGGCAGAACAAAATACTATAAATAGACAAACAGACAGGATATAGCTCTCTTTCAGGAAGCTGGGACACCGCAGGCAGAAGGGTGAGATTTTAGCTCTGACCTCTCAGCTTTCTCTTTTACATTGTTTCTGTGTTTCTTATTTAATAAGATGGTTGGATACATCTACAATCATGAGTATATGGAAGTGGTTGTGTGATCCTAGGCTCTTCCATCTTCCACTTCCAGGCTCAGAAGCCAAGCAGTTTTGCTCTGCCATGTATTTCTGGCATGACTTATCTATATACACTGAAGCCTAAAGCAAAGGACCCACTTTATCTAGGACCACAAGCTAAATTCACCTTGCTTCTTTCTAAGTTAATTGCCTCGGGTATTTTGTTACAATAAAGATGCCTGACTAAGGAAAGCTGTTTTCAGTTTGGTTTATCAAGAATGATGTTGTGATAGACAGCATCAAGGGATTGTTTTCCAACACACCATCCTGTGTTTAGTGCAGACCAATTGCAAAGCACCTCCTCACAAAGTGTGTGTGAATTCAACCATGGTGGTGGTGCCCTGTTCTCCCTCAGCAGTCTTTGCCACCTTCCCTCTGTTAACTGTGGCCATTGAGACAGGCCTAGAATTAACTCATTAAGGCTTCATTTATCCAAATGACACAGAAGATGATCATGGCTTTGAACACCTTATTGGCTATTTTGCTGATATCTTTTGTCCAGCATCTTGATTTATTTGGATGTGATTGCTTTTTTTTTTTATAACCAGTCAAGACTTCATTGTATATTCTGGATACAAACTTTTTTCATATTTGTGTTGCAAATGTCTTTTCTTTCTCTCTTCACCTGCACCCCTGACTGTTTCTTTTCTGTGGCTTTTGATTACTAGACAATTTCTGAAATAATTTAATGTCATGAATTTTGAGACTTCTCTTTTATGGACACAGAATGCTTATTGGTGTGTGTGTGTGTGTGTGTGTGTGTGTGTCCTCTTTAAGAAGCCTTCAGCAATCCTGACTTCATGAGTTCTCTTACGTATGTATTTTTTATCTTTCGTTCATTTGTTCATATACCACTTTAAATTAATTTATGAACATGTTATGCAGTGAATCTACCTTGCCAAATCCAAATATATCTATCATCTATCTATCTATCTATCTATCTATCTATCTATCTATCTATCTATTTATCTATCATCTATCTATCTATCTATCTATCTAATCTATCTATCTATCATCTATCTACTTATCTATCAATCATCTCTCAATCATCTATTCATCTACAATCTATCTATATCTCTACCATCCATGTATGTATGTATTTATCTATCTATCTGTCTATCTATCATCTATCCATCTATAATCTATCTATGTACCTACCATCTATCTATTTATCTGTCTATCTATCTATCATTTATCTGTCTGTCTACCTATCTATCTATCTATTCATCTCATGAATTTTTATTAGAAAATAGTCTAGGGATCAACTTGAAGATTATTTGTGTCCATCCTCCAATTGACAACATGGAATTAGCTGAATATAGCTAATAGCATGCCGACACAATAGCATGCCGACAACATTTTAAAATGTTGGCTTAATTGTTCTCCAATACTGCATCACAGGCTCAAAAGCATGATGGACTGGGAGCCTGTAGCAGCAACTGAAATGAGGAAAGTAGAAGGGAGTGTTCAGAGTCTGAATATATTTTGAAGATTTTCAGACACAGCATCTTTGTTGCTATGTGTAGCAGGCAGAAGAGAGTCAATATTGCTCCAAGATCTTAGTTACAGCAACATGAATTATGTAGTTAAAGTTTACCAGGATGGACAAGTCCATGGGAGAAGGTCTGGGGATAATGGCGAGAGCTTGTTCTAAGATGCTCAACTTGGCTGAGTGTGGGGTGGACGCACAGAATACTAGATTTCTGGAAACAGAGGCAGGGGGAGCATGGCAAGTTTGAGCGTTATGTTCAGACCCTGTCTCCAAAATTTTACTAAGGTTGAGATACTTTGGGGGCAGTTGTGTTGAAAATGGAGCAGACAGCTGGGATTCTAAGAGTGTAGCTTAGGGCAGGGGTCTGGGCATGATCAGTGAGTCTTCAGTGCTTGGCATGTTCTATAACCACTGGCTGGTGTCACTATCTATAAAGAGAAAGAGAAAGTACTCAGTGAGGGACAGACTGAGTGCCAGAAGTCCAGCTGATGGCACTTGCTGATGCTGTTATAAGGTAAGTGTGCTGAAGTGGGAACATTGCTCATGGGTTTATATTATGGGTTATACTGTGTCCCTTAAAATTCATATGTTGCAACTCCAGCCCATTGTACTTTAGAATGTAACTGTTTGTGGACCTTCAAAAGACGAAATTGAGTTGAAATGGATGCATTGGCCTTTGTCAATGGAGCTGAGGACCTTGGCACACATTTTCCTCCTTGTAGCTGATTTCTTCACAGCAAGAGGAAAGGAATGTTTGGAAAATGCCTCTGAGAGCTCAGCCAGAAGGTAGTGCTGAGCAGATGCACCAACACCCCAAGAGAACCCATTCCTGCTCTGTAAGTTAGTGATGTTTGGATGTCAAGTTGACAAAGACTTTTAAGTCCTTATCATTAGGACTGAATTTGGAATCACCTGAGACACATTCCTTCAAATCAGGGAGAAATCTAGGATTCTGTCTTCAGCTCCTTCTCTTCTTCTATGGCTATTTTTTTTAAATAAATGCCTAACAAAAGTACCAATAGGATAAACATAAATGTAGTAAATAGGGATTGGTGCGGAGAGAACATGAGAAAACTTTTCCTCATTTAAAGAGATAGGGGGAGTGGGAGGGAGAGAAGGAAAGAGGGGGAGAGGAGAGGGAGAAAGAGAGACAGAGAGAGAGAGAGGGAGGGACAGTGAGAGAGAGAGAGTGTATGAGAGAGACAGAGAGACAGTGAGAGAGAAACAGAGAGAGACAGAGACAGAGAGGGAGGGAGAGAGAGAGAGAGAGAGAGAGAGAGAGAGAGAGAGAGAGAGAGAGAGAGAGAGAGAGAGAAGAATGAAGTCATGCATGCAGAAGCCAGGAGTGAAACACAGGTGGTGTTATTTGAGTACTGGCCATCTTATATTTTTGAGTTAGGGTCTCTCACTTGGCCTGGAATTCACACAAGGATGCCTAACCAGGGAACACCAGAGATTCTCCTTCCCACCTCCTGGCACTTGTAGTCCTGCCCAGCCATGCGGTCCCTCCTGGCCCCCCAGTCCTGCAGCCACTTATAAAAGAGTCACTCAGAGGCTCAATATTATCTACAAACGGTATGGCCTATGGCAGGCTTCTGGCTAGCTAGCTCTTTCATCTTAACTTAACCCATTTCTATTAATCCATGTTTTGCCATGCGGCTGTGGTGTTACTGGTCTGTTGCCATCTTGCTGCTCCTGGGTGGCGGCTAGGCTTCTCTTCTATTCTCCTTTCTTCTCTCCGTATCTCTGCTTAGATTTCCCGCCTGCCTCTAAGCTGCCTTGCCATGGGCCAAAACAGTTTTATTTATTAGCCAATGAGAGCAACACATATTCACAGCATACAGAAAGATATCCCACAGCAGGCACTGGCCTCTGTGTTCTAGGTTTTGTACGTAGGTCATCATATTTATAGAGCAAGTTGTTTCCTGGTTGAACTATCTCCTCAGCCCGAAGGCTTGATTGTCTATACTGGAAAATCAAGGAAGACTGCAAGCACATCTGAAAGATAATTCACCATGCTCCCCCGCCAGCCAAAAACAAACAAACAAACAAACAAAAAACAAAAACAAAAACAAAAAAAACACCATATACTAGGAACGAAACTGCTCATGATTTGCCAACCCAGCACTTACCCACACAGTAGCAGATTCTCGGGGGGGGGGGGGGGGGGGAGGGGGGGGCGGGGTCTGAATAATAAGCACAGCCCGGTAGGAGTGAAAACTGGAGCTAGGAGGCCCTTCACAGCAGCCTGCATGGTGGGACTGTGGAAATCACTGTGCAGGTGTTTGCTGCAGGAAGACTCAAGCGAAGAGGAGCGGGAACTGACTGCAGCGTGCTGTCCCTCACGTAGACTGTGGAACCAAGCAGATGACCTGGCCTCCTTAGACAGTGGGGCTGTGAGAACAAGCCCCAAACCCACCAGCAGCATTGGTCTTGATTGTTCCTATACAGACTGTCGTGTAGAAGTTCAGCAGCCCGGGGTGGGGGAGATGGCTCCATGGGAAGAATGCATGCATGGGCCCGAGAACCTAAGATTAAGCCCCCCCACCAGGATGAAAAGTTGGGTGGAGCTGAGCACACATGCCACTGCAGCCCTGTGCTGAATGATGATCAGAGGATCTCTGGTTCTTGTTTCTTGGCCACCGAGTTCAAGGAGAGACCCTGACCAAAGGAATAAGGAGTGTGATACAGCTGGATACCCAATGGTATACTCTGGCCTACACACCTGTAGACCCCCCACACACACACAGACACACAGACACACACATCAAAGGAATGAATGGAGGAAAGGAGGAAAGTAAAAGGAAGAGAAAAAAAGCAAAAAGAAGAAAAAAAAAGAGTTTCTACTTTATCACTGGGCACATCAAGGCCCTTGCTGCGGCCCACTGGTCTCCTGCAGTGGAGGCTGGCCTCTGCCAGGGTGCTCTAAGCACTCTGTGTTTTCCCTGGGTTGTGAACGTGACACACACGTCCAGCAGAGCATCTAGATAACAGATGGTAAGGAATTTGCACATGTGGTGGCCCTGGCCTTGCACTTTCACAGAGGGACTCTCCCCTGCTCAGGATTGCAGAGCCCTCCAGGCCAAGAACACTCGGCTCCTATGGAACAAAGATCAGCACCTACCGTGTGTCCCAGGGATAGTAAAATGATGGAGAGTCACCACAGAAGGTTAGGCCTGTGGTGACTGTAATTCCCTTGCCTTCTGAGGACAGACTTGCACTAAACATTGCAGGAAGGAGGCTTGTTCCAGCATTCCTCCTAGACAGACATGCTGTGTACCCATTTCCTCCTAATCAAAGCATTCCCTCCTAGGAGGAGGAGAGTGGCTTGGGAAACTCCAGAAGTCTTAAGAAACCCAGGAAGGCAGTTTTCCTGAGTCATTGTCCATGCTGGGGTGGGATTTTCAGTAAGATGTCTGTCCTTGGGTCACCCAAGCTTCTGTCAGTGACCCCAAGAAACCTACTGGTTCTTCAAGCTAGACTGTCTGTTCTGTGTGTTGCGTTGGTACTCCTCTCTGAACAAACATTTGGTTTCTGGGGAAAAAAATCACATACCACGATATGACAGCTTCATTTTGTCAGGTGATGAAACCAACACGTAAGTAGGTAAAATTAACTTAAAAAAAAATGCATCTTGGTCCTTGAAGCCATAGCTGTAAAGTTTCACAGGGAAAAAGAGGGGTAGGAAATTGAGCAAGTGTAATCCCTGGAAAACTGGGAAACCCTCAGTGTGAAGGCACTGCCCCGTGTGCAAGCTTGCTGGCACCCTGTCCACCCATCCCAGAGGGCAGTATGACTCAATCCAGGATGGCTCTGCCTCGGGTCTGAAGAGAAGAGGCTCAGGATTCGGATGGCAGATGGCACTTGTCCTCTGGTGGCCTCTTTAGCAGGGGACGTCAATTAAAGATCAGGGGCTGAGCGAGAGGCTGGCAGTGCCTGCACTTGGCTGACCTTGTGTGCTGCACCAAAGAGCCCCATGTCTATCTGTATTGACTAATCTCTATTAATAAACCTTACAGATAGAGAGGTATGGTATGTAGCAAAAGTCCAGGTGTCAGGGTCCCAGCCGATGTGCAGACAAAGACCCCTCCTCATTATCGCAGAGCCGCTGGCAAATTTGGTGGGGCCTGGGCCGTGGCTCACTTCAGCTGGCTAATTATTGAACTGACCCTTGCCATTTTCAAAGGCAAAGTGTTTCCTTTCTGAGGTCTGACCTTGTCTCCTTTCCTTGCAGCACTGTTCCTATCCCTGGGGATTCTTGCGGTGGAATCTGAACCCACGGAGCTTCATGCACAGAGGCAGGCAGAGGAGCTGAGGATTAGGGAATCAAAGGAGGCTCCCACGCTCCTGGCTGCAGCTCCTGGGCATGAGGAGTGCCCCAGCCAATAGCAAAGCATTGTTAAATCAAGGCATGGTGTCTGGTTGATGGGAGGGAATTGTCCCCTCAGCAGTAAAGAGAGGGGGAAAAGTGATGATGTCCAACATGACAGCTTAAAATAGCAACATGCAAATGAAGAGGTAAAGCTGCAGAGGGACCTTCAGGCTACCTTGCAGAGGTGGGTGGGACAAATGCGTCTCTTTACAGCCCTGCAGAGGCACAGTTGGGAACTACCCTTACAGCAGAGTGTACTGGGGTGCACTGTATGCAGAAGACATCTGAGTGTCACAAATGTAAAGCAAACACAGGCCAGCATACCTTTATATTCTTCATTGTGTCTGTTCTTTTCCTCTTGGGTCTTAACACTGGTTTTCTTGAAGAGCTGTGTCCTTAAGAGAGATCTGCGGATAGGGTAACAGCTTATCTGGATTCTCAAACTTGCATGGGTGCAAGGAAATCTCAAGGACTTTTTAAGAACGGTACCCCTACCCAGACCCCTATGTTGCAACCTATGGAAGTGAGAAACTGATACGGATTTTATTAGAACTCTGGTGATAACAGAACAGACTATCACAAGGGCAGATGGGCTTCTGTGAATAATAGCAGGTCCGAGGCTAATAAAGTTAATGTCACCATTTATTTACACTAGAGTTTATAGAATTATCTGCAAAACCTAGAAAACATATCTAGGTACGTCTCTGCTTGGACCAACCAGCAGACTTGGGGAAGATCCCATGCAGTCTCCCACTAGCATGTCTACAGGACGCAATGCCCATGGCATATTTTATCTCACAGAGCTCCCGACAGTGGTACGTCACTCAAACATATGTATGGGCTCCCCATGGGAAACTATGGTGGGAATCGATATGAGTGTCGATAAAGTGCCCAGAGCAGTGTCTTGGACCAAGAAAGTTCTCCACACACAGCTCAATTAACCTTAGCAGGAAAAGTGAGATTGAATATGAAGCATATAAATAGAAATGAGACACACACTGTCATTGCAGACAGCATGTGCTACATGATGCTTGCTTGGGCAGGTAATCGATATCATTAAACTACCATCATTAGTTTAACTACTGCTATGATTCTTGTCTATTCCCACTGCTGCCATCCAACGAGAACCTCATTAGCCCCCCTTGCTTGGCTTCTGGACTTCCTCATTTACCCATCTTGACTCCTGCTTTCTAAAATTCTTGACTTCTGACTTCTGTATATGCACAAAGGGCTCAGAACTCATCTCCATCCTGTGTACAGGACAAAAACCATCACATACTCAATCTCCAGCTTCAGGTGTGTTCCCCGGGAGCATTGACCTCCTGCAGGGTGTGTGGATCATCCAGCCTTACCACCAACTACACTCCTCAAGGTCTTCTTCAGCCTGACTTCCCCCCAAAGCTGCCCCAGGATCCACCCATCTTCCCCTCATCTTTTCCCTGGATGATAACTAATACCACATCTCCACAATGCAGTTTGTATTTTAGTTTCCCATCCTAATGGTCCCTTACAGCCTGTTTCCTGCACATGCTGACAAGGTCTGTTTCATTCCTCGACATTTCTCATGTAGTGTCTATATGCGACCTTCATCGCGTAGTGAACATCCAACACAGTTAATGTTCGCATGAATGTGTTCTATGCCAGACACAGACGTCAGACTGAGCTTAGGAGATGTGTACCACCACCATCCCCACTCTGTGGGTAAGAAAACGGAGGCACACATGCTCACATTGCACGCTCAAACTCTCACATCAGCCATAGTGTAAAGCTGGGATTCCCCTAAGAGTGATGGCAGACCCAGGTATTCAAGTTTCTTATGGTTAAAGATCACATGTTTATCTGTGGGAGAGTACGCCATGTTTTCACAGAGTCCTCTTCTTGCTTTGAGAGGATCTCACAGAAGTATGAACATTGCCTTCTCCCTATACTGGTAATGACCCACCATGGTGCTGTCACCATGTGATCCACACCTACTGGTCCGCACTGCCTGCCAAGGGGACCATCCAGTGAGACCTGGAGCAGGGCAAAGTGGCAGGATCCAGGAAGCATCTGGCCCACTATTTCAGGGCATGCCCATGTGGGAAGAAGTGGGATCTACTCTTTCTTTGTCACCTGAACAAACAGGAAGGACACTACAATGCCACGGGTCAACTGGGCGTGCCACGCCTCACCTCGGCGAGGAGGATGAGCCACCTTCATCTTGGCTCTGACAGGCTGGGGTTGGAGATCAGGGTGCCCAGTGGTTTTCTGTGCAGCCACTTTCTGCACAGTAACTCTATGGTTGGAACTTGAGGAACACGGATCCCTCTCTGCATACCTCCTCAAGAGTGCGTGAGAGATCTAAGGGGTGGCCTCCAGGTGGCCTGCCTACAGGGACAGATGAGGACACTCTTGTCTGTCTTTGCCTGGATTCCTAGACCGCGGGCATAGTGCACATGGCTGGTGTTTACACCGGACTGTGACAAATGACAGATTATATTTCACTAAAGACCCAATTAAGCCATAGAAAAGTTAAATCACCTCCACTGACTGAAGGAACGGCTTGGGTTCACAGCTTAGCTGCACTGAAACTGGATCACAAGGAATGATTCCAAGTATTCATAGTTAGCGCTAAGGTTTACAGAACTCGGGAGCCCTTCCTTCCAGAAGCCAGACAGTGATGTGTGCCTGCAGTTCCCAGTCAGTCCTAACACTCGACAGGAAAACCAGCTGAGGTCAGGAGTTGGAGGCCAGCCCAGGTGCCAAAGCAATGTGATGTCTAAGAACAAAAATGAAGAAACAAATGAATTTTTAGTCAATGTTTCCTTGATGGGATACATCTTATTTCATATTTACCCTGCTATTCCCTGGCTCAAGTCCTTTAGCTGATTGTCTTGGTCCAGTGACTAGAGATAGCTTATTGCCTCCAAATGCCTCTGACAGCTCTGTGTTCAGCTTTATCCCTGGAATGCAAGTGCATCCCTAGTTTCCAGTTGGGAAACTCTAGACTCAGCTCATGTGCTGATGTCTCTACAGAGCCTGGCCTCATAGCTCCAGGAGTCCAGTCGATGAGAGAGAAGAGGGATTTTATGAGCAAGGGACATCACGATCATGATGGAGAAACATACAGAGACAACCCAACCAAACTAGTGGGAACTCATGAACTGCAGGCCAACACCCGTGTAGCCCCCATGAGACTCAACTAGGCCCTCTGCATAGGTGAGACAGTCGTTTAGCTTGAACTGTTTGGCAGCATCCCCCACCCCTCCCCGGCAGTGGGATCGGGATCCATCCCTGGTGCATGAGCAGGCTTTTTGGAGCCCAGTGCCTATGGTGGGACACCTTACACAGCCTTGGTGCAGGGGGAGGGGCTTGGACCTCAACTGAATGTACCAGGCTCTGCTGACTCTCAATGGGAGTCCTTGCCTTGGGGGAGGTGGGAATGGGGATGGGGGTAAGGCTGGGGGTGGGAGGAGGAAGGAGATGGGGATCTGTGGTTGGTAAGTAAAATGAAGAGAAAATTTCTTAATAATTAAAAAACAAACAAACAAACAAAGAGCCTGGCCTGACTCTTTCTGGCTCCTAGTGGAATGGGTCCTCCTCCCCTTACCTAAGAGCTTTGGCAGTTGGTATGTGGGGCAAAAAATCAGAGGCTAACAGCATAGCTCTGTCCCTACAAGTGTGGTGGGGCTGAACATCTCAGTCTCCCGAGTTTCTTCGAGTGAAGAGTGTGTTGATGACAATTCCATTTCCCAGGGTTGTTGAGTCAATATGGTTCTCAACCTGAGGGTCACTACCCCTCTGGGGTTGGAACGGCTCTTCCACAGGGTTTGCATAAGAGGACTGGAAAACACAGATACTTACATTATGAATCATGACAGCAGTAAATTTACAGTGATAGAATAGTGACAAAAATAATTTTATGGTTGGGGGTCACCACAACGTGAGGAACTTGTGTATTAAAGGGTTGAAGCATTAGGAAGGTTGAGAAACATTGCCTTAGAGAAAGCCGCCAGGGTCAGGAATGCTAGGAATCCATGGTTACTGCTGGTCTCTGTTCCCTCTCTCCTCCCGCACCAGAGCCCCGAAGATGTCCCAGATCCCTAGACATTTCCACGTGGTGCTACATGCAGACGGCCACAGAACGTCAACTAAGTACATTAAAATATACATCACTGCGAGAAGACATAATTTTTCTGTAGGGAGAAAAAACTGAATGAAGTTGAAAACCAACAGAAGATTGAGTTTGCTCCCACCAACCAACTCACAAGCAACGAGACCGTTTAAAATGCACCGTTTTGCTCTTAGTGCCCAGTCGAGAGTTCACGAGTCTTCAGTGAAAATGAATGTATGTGGTGGATGCATAGGCACAGACCTGAAGCTGACACAGCCTCCAGGTAGGTGTTTCTTGTACCTTCGCAGACAGGCAAAGGATGTAGCTCGCCACTAATCCTCGAGTTTAAAAAGACTATGGTGTTACCTTTCCTGGCAAGGGAGAATTATAAATGTTGTTTAATTGTCATCTAATTTAATTCTCCTACTTTAAAAAAAAGTTCAGTATATTTGGATGTTACTTGTTAACTTTTTTTCTGTCTGTATTAGGTGATGACATGTCTTAGAGATAACACAGAAACAGCGACACTATTCAAGACTGAGGATGAAGGACACTCTCCTGGTGGCAGCCCGGGCTTCTGTGACATTTTCAAAAATGGGCCCTGAAAATCTTCATTCGGAAGATCTAGGCAGCACTACCAGCTTGAAACACACAGGAAAGGAACAAGAACCCTCAAAAGCACACTAGCCAGTCTCCACTGAATGATGATTATTTCTGGGTTCTAGTTTTGAATTTCCCTTTCCTGGCTTGTGTACCCCATCAGACGTCTGTTTACAAGTTTCTGCATGGATGGGAAACAAATCATTGGAACTATCGTTTTTTTGAGTATGAAAGTCACACAGGTAGTCACATACCTGTAGTTTGTCAACATGAACATCCTGTGTGTTTCAGTGGTCTGGGCAGGTAAATGACTCACTGGTTGCAAGTGTGAACTGATCTTTCAGTTAGCAGAGACCAAGCCTGGAGACTCACAGCCTCTTGCAGTTCCAGGCTTCAGGGATCTGACTTCCTCTTCTGCCCTCCACAGGCCCCTGGACTCATACTTACCTCCCACCACATACACAAATAACAACAATGATAGAACAAGTCTGTTAAAGAGTCCCTGCTAAACTGGAAAACACTTTTTAAAAGTTCCCCTGAAGCACTCATCTGTGTTCTTACATTATGTCCAAAATGTTTATCAAGATTAACAATCATCTCGAATTCTGATCTTACAGAGATATTTGCTGGTGGCATTACAATTACTGTTTATGAAAAGCAACTTGAGTCAGGTAGATATATGGAATACATGGGTGGTGATCTCTCTATTTGCTGGTTATATACGGGCACACAGGCAACCTACTGTAGAAATGTCTTCAGAATCAAAAGCCGTGCTCTGCTCGGCAGATGCGGGTAGGGTTGGCACGGTAGTGACGTGGGTGGACACCACTCTTACCTAGAATTGGCTCTGATGGAGACCTACCCTCTGGGCAAATGCTGTCACTGAGATTTGTTTAATGATACTGTTTCCCCAGTTAGAATCTTTCACCTCCCCTGCCACCCTCCTTCTCCTCATCTTCCCTGTTTGCCCTTGCTAATTAAAGTACTATACCGTGCTGGAAAAGAAACAGAAAGTAAACTATGTTAGTCATAAAGCTCCTAAGGAAGCCAAGCCAGAACCACCCTGAATGATGTGTGTGAAGCAGGCTGGCCCGCCTCCTGGCTTGGGTTGCTGCTGTATCCAGTGCTGATCAGGCACAGGTGGCCTCTGAGGGGCAGGGGGGTGTCGCTCTGCCTCCTGAACCACTTGACTCTGGCAGGACCTCTGCAGACACTGATCTGAGGGGAGGCCCTGTCAGTTATGACTCAGCCTACGCTCTGTGCTGGCCGCGGTCTGTGACGGAGAAAGTTTAATTCTGCACTGTGAAAAGATTCAGTAAGTCACCGCAAATCACCCCAACTAAAGCCCAAACTGAGTAATTTACACAGCACTTTGTGATCTTCAAACACTTGGCAGGGGTAATTATTCATGCCCGACATGGGGCCTTGGGGCCCAAGCTCCCTGTTTGTTCTAAGGCTGAGGAGAGGTGTTTGAAACCGGCAAGAGAGGAGCAGAGTTCCTGAGATCATGGCTAATGTGACACCCCCAGGCCTAATCTTCTCAGAGTACTGGGATAAAATAGTGTCCATTACAGAATCAGCCTTCATCCTGCCTCCTTCTGAGCCCGGCCACTCTGGCAGCCAGCTCAGAGACAATTGAGAGAGGCCAGACTTAATCAGGCCTTAGGAGCCGGGCAGGAGGATGAGGCTAATCTCCACATTTAGTCCTTCTGTTTGTGTGGACCTGCCTTGCCTGGCCCTGGCAGATCAAAGGAAGTTGGCAAAAATCAGATTAAGCCTAGAGAAAAGGGAGGGGGTTTTGAGCTGTGTGACAGCCAAATTTTTTTTTCCTCCTTGCCTGTGTTGTGTACATTTACTAAGACCACACAGTTAATCCTGTGAGCTTTCAATACACCCTGATTGCCTTTTCTTCTCTCTCCCCCCTTTCAACCAATAAGAAAGCCATTAAACTGAAATTCTGTATGAACTGTGCAAACGGCAGGGCTGCTCACCCAGGCCTGGCACAGCAGCAGCTCGACTCTGCAGAGGTTCAGCGATCTGAGGGGTAGGGTGCCACCAAGGGTCTGCTTACCCTCCCAAGGAAGGGCAGCAGTGGCCTGGCGTTTCTAGAGACAGACACGGAGGAGCAGAGTGGAGCCAGCAAGAGACTATTAACACAGGCTGCTGTGGAGCCAGGAGGGTGGTGGGGCAGGTGCGGGAGTGGTGCGGTGACATCTGATCTCGGGGACAGCCACCTTGCCACAGAGAGCCGAGATGGAGAACATATGGGATGGACCAATTAAACCAGCACCCGTGCGTTTCCTTTTCGAGAGCGCGGTGCCGCATCGCGCTAAAGTCAGGTTTTCATTCCCCTCCTCCTACGTGTGTGTGTTTGTGAGCCGTGCCATCGCGTCTCTCCTCGATGGCTCCCGCCGCTGCGCACAGTTCTTTGGCCCTTGCGTGGACAGATGGGTAAGGAGACTCAAGCAAGAGGGATTCACACTCTCGCTGCTGCTGGCAGTCACCTGCTGTTTGTAAACAGTGACATGTGGGCACCAGCCAGTGTCCTTCAAGCTAGGAGAATCCAGCGCCACTAAGCTGAATGAGCAGAAGGCAACCTTGAGTTGGTACCCGGAAGCTCGAGAGCAGGTTGCTCCGCAGGTCTGAGGCAGGGCGTGGCCGGTGGAAGCAAGGCCAGAGGCGCCAGGGAAACAGCGTCAAAGGGCCATTGGCCTCTCTCCTTCCTTCCAGCGTCTTGCAGCCCCTAAGTGGTGCCAGAAGGGAGCTGTGCAGCCGCTGGGTCTTGGCAGTGGCGCTCACCTCATTAGAGTGGATTAAGCCGTGATGCTGAGAAGGATAAAAGGTGAAAAGCCAACACAGCGCCGGGGCGGCCACCGAAAGCTCCGAGCGTCATTTGTGCGCTGTCGCCATTATTGACTTGCACCCATGTGGTTCGCACTTTTCAATTACCGTCTGCCAGCAAGGTGGCTGGTAATTGCAGAGGCGAGTGCATGAGCACAGTGCCAGGGGACCCTCCTGGCACGGCGCACCTTCCTTGATGCTCAACTCCAGGATGTTCAAAGACAAAGGTCCAGGGCCTGGAGGCATCCCCAAGGACGCGGGGAGGGGACAATGCCATTAACAAAATTAATAAATGGGAATCACGCCTCCCTGGCAGGGTGGCCTGAGATTGGCAGCCGCTCTGAAACGCGGGGCCTTGCAGGGCTCTGCCTCAGAGTCAGGCTGGAGAAGGCCTGACTTTGAAGCTCCCCCACAAGAAGCGACAACACAGGAAAACCAGCTCAAGTGCCCTGTGCAGCCCGGTCTCTAGGACCTGGGTCCCGCAGAGCCGCCGCATCATGCAGGCGTCCCACTGCTGTGGAGGTCTGGCTCTTTGTGCTCACACTATAGAAAATAAGGAAAACACAATCCAGATGCAAATAATTTGAGGTGCGGTCAGTTGAGTCACCTTTCAGATGGTGAGGGGACAGAATTTCATGGGGTGAATTTCACAGGACAGAGCACACAGGTCCAACACGCGGCTCTGGTCACGGGGCTGCCCTTTGTTGTCCTGAGATCCGCCCCCCCACCACCACCCCGAGTGGAATTTTCCTAATTTAGGTCAAGGGACTGAAGCTTCATGGAGAGTGAGGACTCCCCTCAGTGTCCTGAGGGAGGGTAGATGTTGGGGGCTGGACACGAAGCTGTGGTGTCCTAGGTCTTCCGGTTCCGATTCCGGCTGCTAGAGCTGAAGAAAAGCCAGATTCCTGCAGAGCAGGAAGACCCGGTCACCAGTAGCCTGTGCTCTTCTAGAATAAAAGAGACAGTAAGGTGTGGACTGAAAAAGGAGTGCAAGATGTAAGTCGGTGCTTCTACTCAAAATACCACACACTCAGCACACTCTTCCTAAGTCCTAGGTACTCGACATGTGTGTCAGTGGTGTGTATACATGTGCTTGTGTGCCTATGCACCCATGTGGGTGTAAACATGTATCTATATGTTTGCATAGTAAGCAAGCCTATGTGTCATGTATATGTGTGTGTGCTGATTGCACATAAGTATGTGTGTACAGTGTGCATGTGTGTGAATATACATGCCTGTGTATTGGTTTATGGTGTGCATGTGTGTGATATGTCCATGAAGGTGAGCATGTGCATGTGTATATATGTGGTACATGCATGTGCCTGTGTGTGCACAGATGTATATATCCAATGCATTTGCATGTTTGTAAGAATGTGTTTGCTCTGCATACATGTATGTACATGCATGTATTTGTGTGTGTACATGTGTGCATGTGTGTCTCCTATGTACATGTGTGTGATATGTACATGTGTGGATACATGTGCATATCTGTACATATGCATGTATGTGTGTACAAGGATGAATGCCTGTGGGTCACATATATGCGTGTCACATATGCACATTTGCACACCTATGTTTATGTGTGTACAAGCTTGTGTGTGTATGTGTGTGCATGGCATTTGTGCATGAGGTATGAGCAGTTGTGTCTGTGTGTGTGTTTATGTATGGTGTGAATGTGTTTGTTGTGTGCATACATATGTACACATGTGGCCTCCCATTGGGGTCTAGGACCGTGTTTGTTCTACCACTTGCTTCACAGGGCAGGTCCTGTGCCTGCTGCTGGGAGAGCCCCTGATGACCCTCAGAAGCAGGACACGCCAAGCTGCTCATTCGGCCACACTCCTGCCTCGGGCTGAGGCTTGGGCCTCTGAAGACCACATGCTCCAAGCTGCCCTGGTGCAGTGAACTGAGCTGATGAAGCCTTTAGGAAGCAGGAGCTCACCAAAGTCATGGGTCAGGGAATGCATCTCCTCATGTACTCTCAAGGGGTCTCTGCAAGTTCCCAGGAGCACAAAAGTGGGTCCTGCATCTCCCAGGCTTCCTGTCTTGCTGTCTGTCTCCCCTCTGTTCATGGCTGACCATCCTGCCAATGCTGTGTCACGTGACCCAGCCCTGGTGACATCAGCAGAACCCCAGATGGGTCACCTCTTGGGCGTCCAATTCCTAAAACTGTGCTTAAAAAACAAACATTTATTTAGTTCATGATTTATTTATTTATTTATTTATTTATTTATTTATTTATTTATTTATTAAACATCTATTTAGCAAATCCCCATGCTCGTGAGGTGAGCACTTTGATGATGGCTCTATCTCTGTCATCCATCACACTGTGTTTAAAAGCACTACACCAGTGTAGTTGGAAGCTTTCCTGTCCATAGTCACTCAGACCCAATTAAACCCACGGTGGGAGGGGGATTACATTAATTATAACCTGTAAGGTCTGTGGAAGGACTCTTGCTAGCTAGCTCTTATATCTTAAATCAGCCCATTTCTACTATCTATGTTTTGCCATATGTTCCATGACTTTACTGGTCTGTTGGCATGTTGCTTCTCCTTTGGTGGCAGCTGGTGTCTCTCCCTGACTTGTTTCTGTCCCTCTCTTTGAATTTCTAACCCCCCCTCTAAGCTGCCTTGCCATAGGCCAATCAGCTTTATTTATCAACCAATCAGAGCAGCACATGTCCACAGCATACAGAAAAACATTCCCCCATTACTCCAGGACTTGTCACAAGGAGATATGCCTTTCATCCCAGCACTGGAAAGGCAGGGGCATGGGGATCTCTGTGAGTTTGAAGCCAGTTTGGACTACAGAGCGAGTTCAAGTCTAACCAGAGTGACAGAGAATCCTAGTCTCCAAAACAAACACAAACAAACCGTAACAACAATAAAATCTCACACCCCTCTAGATGAATGACACAGCGATGATTTTCAAATAGACAAAGGTGTGTCATGATTCCTAAGAGAAGACAGGTCAGTAACATGCTCTGCTGTGGGCACGTGAGATGGCTCAACAGGTTAAGGTCCTTGCTGTCAAGCCTGGCCACCTGATTCTAGCTCCAGAGCCCACCCACGTGATAGAAAGAGTTGACTCCTGAAAGCTGTCCTCCAACCTTCACACTCCAGCTATGACCTCTCTCTCTCTCTCTCTCTCTCTCTCTCTCTCTCTCTCTCTCTCTCTCTCTCTCTCCCTCTCTCTCTCTCTCTCTCTCTCTCTCTCTCTCTCACACACACACACACACACACACACACACATTTTAAAAGAGAATGTGACAGAGGCAATGGAATCATCCAGAGAGTCATAGTGAGCTCCTGAGAGGAGAGAACTTGGATGCACACCTGTTGGTGGCCTGGAAGCCATGAACACTAGGACAGCTCAGCACCCCAATCTATGACCTCAGGGTATTGGACTCATCTCACATTCATACTCCCCAGACTCTAAATAAATGAGGAAAGCAGTCATTTTTAATGATCATTCTTGCTCAAGGTTGTACACTCTTTGTGGCCCACCATGGGGCCTATCACTACCAGGCCTGTCCCTGAGATAAGTGAGGTTCACATCTCCAGCTGGGGTTCTGTCCATGTAATAGAGCAAATACAGCCCAGGACTTAGGACTACTGACTGTGTGTTGTGGACCTACTCTGGAGGTCCTTCCAGGGGGGAAAAAAAAAACATGTATCTGTGGCCCCTGGGGACTGTCCAGCTTCTGGGAAGGACAGGGAAAAGCTGTAGTCTTAGAGAAGAAACGCTGAGCATTCCATGCACAGCCTCACAGGGAGTGGGGCCTCTGCTGAGGCAGTCCTGGGTCGATGACTATGGCCTGCTGTGGACACACAAGCATGAAATTTACCTCCTCACAGTCTTTTCGGATACACAGGAGACATGTGGCTTCTTCACTAAGAGCTTCCAGGCTCCTGTCTTCAGAGTGAGACCCCTTCTCTATTGCTCATACCTCCCAAGAAGTTTCCCTTCTTCAAGGGAGATCAATGGCACTTAGATGAGGCTCTACCCTCCTCTTCACACCCTGGGAGCTTTGCTGCCCCCCTGGTATCTCTTAACTGCTTCCGAGCTTTGGTTGTTGTATAGTTATTCCATGACGCCTGTTGAATAACTGAGTCTGAGGCTTTCTACCCACCTTTCTCAAAGTAAATTCCACTCCTCCTTCCATTTCTTCTGTGTCCAAGGACGCCCCCTGTGCCTCTGTGCCTATGGTCTTTCATTTGAAATAATGTGGGGAAATGTTAGAACCGTTTAGACCACATCATTGCCTTGTAGAGAGAAAGTCGCCTGGGATGTCACCTTACTGTCCATCACACAAATGTCCCCTGCAGAGTGGCTGAGCTTTGAAGTACTTCAACCCATTCCCTTGTCCTTACAGCACCTCTTGCAGCAGTCAGGTTACAAATAAGTAAATCCTGTGCAGAAAGACAAAATTATCTCGATAAAGCAAGGAAGTTATTTCTGCAGGAGGCCCTTGGCCCTTGGCCTTTAGCATGAAGAGTTGGTGGTAATTCAGCATGTGTTGAGGCTCAGTTGTAGCCCCCTCACCTACACAGCCACTGTCTCAAGAAGAAGTGACCATTCCATAGTACTTCCTCCTCTTTTTGTGTTGGAGGAGAGGGGCCTTTTGCGACAGGGTTTCACTATGTGGCCTAGGCCGGCCTCCAAGGCACAATCCTACATCTAATTCCCGAGTCATGGAATCACAGACCTGTGTCACCACTCAACGTCATCATTAAGTGCATAGTAATTACGTCATGCATCGAGGAACCACAGTTTTGATAGTCTACTCTCCTCTAGGCAAATGGGATACGATTCCGTTTTGTCTGTCCTGACATCAGATCCACAGTAGTTCTCTCAATTGGCCGTGGCTGGAGTCTGAACGCACTCTTTCTCACCACCCTGTCAGGGAGAGGTTGACATACACAGACCTTGCCCTTGGCATGTACGCAACCTCCAAGTCAAAGTGCTGAGAGTGGCAGCACAGGAGGAAGATTTAGCGCACAGGGATCCCGAGTTCCTCCCTGGTTTTCCCTATCAGGGATAGAGAATGTGCAGGGTATCTTCCATGTTCCTTTTTGGAGGATGAGTGATTAACAGACTTCTGTCATCTAGCATCGTCACTGAAAGTTCTGATTTCCAAGTGTTCAGTGTCCCCTGACCTACAGCCATCACTGCCCATTAGCAAATCCATCCAAAGTGGAAGCAGTGGGGAACCAGGCTGCCCTGTGTTACTAGCAGCCCTTTTATTTTAAAAGAAAGAAAGTTGGGTAAGACAGCAAACACCTGGGAGTTGAGAGCGCACACTGGACAGCGTGAGGCTACAGACCAGCCTCCACTCTGTTCTGGCCTCAAGAGCTGTGAGCCCAAGGCCCAGTCATGTTTCACAGGGTCAGGAATTAAACGACCCACAGGGCCAAGGATTAGGAACACGGTGCATATGATATGCTTATCAGAGATGCCTTTGTTTTGTAAAATCTCGCTTCATGAGACCTGTGAACAGTGCAACCGTCTACAGCAGCGTGCAACAGTAGTACCACTGGCAGAGATTTCTCCCTTCGCCGTGAGTGTGAACTGAGACACTCACCAGCAGGCCAGTCATCACTCACACGGGAGAGAGCAGAAGCCGGCATCCCACGTGTAGTGGCTGCTGAGGGATGCTGGCATGGTAGGGGCAGATTCTGGCAAGGGCGCCATGGAAGGCGCAGGACGCTCTCACCCAGCATCTGTTATGAGGCATAGGTTGCTTTGGGCCTTACTCAGAAGCCATCTTTCTTGAGAGAAAGCACCCACCAATTTGTGTTCCACCATCACCAGGCTTTACACCTAAGGTCTACCATCTCCACACTTAGATCCCGATCTTCAGGACAGCAGAGTACAATATAGCCTAGTCCCTGAAGAGTCCTTGATGTCTCCATACCTGCCATTTCACAGTTTCCAGGATCCGTGTGTGTGTGTGTGTGTGTGTGTGTGTGTGTGTGTGTGTGTGTGTGTGACTGGCTGGCTTCTAATAGAGGTAAGAGCTCTTTAGCATGCAGGATGGTTCTAACAACTGAAACCTACTGGGAATCATCAGGAGGAGGTGGGACTGTGCACTTTATTGCAAAAAAAAGGGGGTCGTGGTTGCATTGTGGGTCTAAGGTCAATTCTGGAGGAAGGGTAGGCTTTATGGGTCTCCCTTTTTGCTGATGGAATGCATGTGGTGGTATTTTATTTGTGCACCCCAATAAAACTTATCTGGAGATCACAGAACAGAGTCAGTCACCAAATTAAACATAGAGATCAGGTGTGGTGGCATACACCTTTTATCCTATCATTCTGAGAGGATCCGTCTGCATCTCTGTGAGTTCAAGGCCACCTTGGAAACAGAGCCAGGCATGGTGGCACACACCTTAAACCCAGCACTAGGAAGGAAGGAAGACGGCAGGGCATAGAAAGGTATATAAGGCATGAGTAAACAGGAAGTCTCACTCTGGAGACTGAGGAATTGGTAAGGTGAGGTTGGCTGTGGCTTGTTCTGTTTCTCTGATCTTCCAGCTTTCACCTTACTATCTGGCTCCAGGTTTGTTTGTTTTTTAATTAATAAGACCACTTAGCAATTCGTTTTACATCTGGTGCCCAGATAAGTTTTATTGGGGTACACAGATAAAATACCACCACAAGTACACCTTGCATAGCCTGTCCCGCACTTGTATGCGGCACAGTAGTCACCACCGTGCCCCGATGCACTGGGGATGCAATGCAGAGCAATCCAATCCCAGCTCTCATCTCCAGGAGGACCTGGCAGCTCCCTGACAGGCCAAGTGTTCACGTTGCAATGTCTACAGAGCCTGTCAACACTGAAGGATGACTTTGAGAAAAGGTCACAGCCAGGATGCATTAGCAGGCTCATCCCTCCTCTGCCCTGTACCCCCCGTGCTCCCCTCTGCATATTAGATGACACCCCTTTAAACTGTTAAGTGCTGCTGTAGTTTTATCGGCCAGTCGCCAACGGGCTCAAGGGAGCAGTGCTATCTCCTATGGCCATGAAAATTGATATTGAACACGGGAGGAAAAATCTCACAAGCTGATAGCAATTAGCTAAAAAGGATCAGTGGCTCCATGATTCATCACACCGGGGAACCAAAGTCAGCAGACACTGTTCCCAGGTTCCTGCACTCGCTCTGCTTCTGTTTATCAGGCACACAGGGTGTGACATCTACTTCCAAGGCCCCTGGCAGGGTGGAAGTTCCTGCAGTTGGTAAGGTCGGTAGAATGTTTGTAAGGTTGGTAGAATGTGCTTCAGAGAACAGTGGCTGTTCACACTGAAGGGATTCACACTGAAAAGTAGGAGCTGCTGTCTGTAAGAACTTGTTTCATGTCAGTTTTGAGAAAGAAGGAATTTAATGAATCTGGATCAGTAAGAGCATAGCATCTGCATTGATTGGTCATGATAACAATATAAAACTATCAGAAATATTCATTGCAGCAGCAGCAGCAGCAGCACTCTCATTCAGAAGGGGTCCTTCTCTGAGCTCCAGGATGTCATGGGACTTGCAACCTTCCTGCCATCAATCATCCTCACCACACTGTTGGCATCATGGGCATACGGTGCAATTGTCTTCTAAAACAGCATCACCATTGGGCTGGGGAGGTGGATCAGTCAGTAATGTGTTTGCTGCCCAAGCACAAGGACATGAGTTCAGATCCCCAGCACTCAAGACCAAAGCTGAGTGTGCCAGTGAGTGCCTGCAGTCCCAAACTAAGGGAGGCAGAGGTTCGTAATCTCTGGGTCCTGTTGGCTAGTTAGGCTGGGTGCACTGTTGAGCACCCAGGTAAGATTGAAAGAGATATAGGAGGGCACCCAAGATTAATCTGCAGCCCCATATTCACCCTCACACTGCACACACACACACACACACACACACACACACACACACACACACACACACACATCAGTTTCTGCAGTTCTGCTTCCCTATCTGAGGTCACCCAGCATAGAAAGCAGTGGTTTCTGAAAATGTAGTAGGCAGTATTGTCTCTCCCCCTCACTCCTGTGTGTCCACAGGGAACCCTGGTCACAGATTTAAGTACTGCTCAGTGCTCCCTTGTTACAACATGCCACTGCTCCTATTTTTATGTCTTTTTAAAGTAAAAACATTATTATCTCCTATTTATTTAGCCAGGTGTATATTCACACATAAGTGCAGGTGCCTGCAGAGGCCAGAAGAGGGCACCAGATTCCCTGGAGCTAGAGCTACAGGTCCACCTAGTGTGGGTTCTGAAGACTGAACTCTAGAGCTGTACCTGCTCTAATCCACGACCCATCTCTCAGTCCCACAGCTCCTGTTCTTAAATAGATGCATAATTTGTTCCTAAGGTTCTCATGGAGGACACAGACCACTCTATGTTGATCCCCAGGCATGAGTTGAGAGGTCCTGGAGAAGAGCTGAGGTCCAGAGCATATGCCTTAGAGCTAGGGTCTGGAGCAGGCTCTCAGAAGACGTTTAGTGCTGCACTTTTCACTGTTCATATGCTAAAAAAAAAAAAAAAAGAAAAGAAAGAAAAAAAGAAACAAGCAATGAGCTTAAAAATCTATCCATCATAATTGGGATATATACTGAGTCAGTGGGAACTGAATAAACACATGCCTCTTGAAATACATATGCAGGTTGAAATGAAAAGGGTTTTCAGGAGTATGAATGGCACCTGCTAAGACAACTGCTCACAATACCACTGGCGATTAGTGAAATGGGATTCAAATCTTTCATCTTTCCCACATCATCAGAACAGAGTAGTGGATCTGATGACATGAAGGGTCGGTCAGCTCAAGGTGTTCTGATGATAGCCATGCTTGGAAAACCCCAGGAGAGCCTCTAAAGACATGCCTGTGATGTCTCTTTCCTCAGCCTTTTCTGCTCCAGCAGCCTGTGGACCTATCCCAAGCAGGATCAGCTCACCAGTGAAGCAGGGAGAGAATGGGAGGGGCCAGACAACTAGCTCTAACCACAAGCAAGACTTCATCGCCCTGATCATCAGAAAAGCCCATGACTAACTTGTACACATTGGCTTTAATGTTCTTACACAGACAGGCCATGCTTTGGTAATGACTCCATGGCTGCAAGGGTCCTTCTGGGGTGCAGAGAAGTAGCAGGAGGAGGGAGTGTGGGTGCATGGAGGCCAGAGGACAAAGAGCAGGATGGGAAAAGCTGTAAACGAAACAGGCCTTCCAGGCCTGCTATGGGCACTGCTCTTACTGAAGCTGGGGACTCTGGTATCTGCTCTGTGCTTGTCAAAGGTGCTATGCTAGTCCCATGCTTTTTTTCTATTGGGACAGTAGGGGACTGAGAAGACATCTTTTGTGGTGCTTATTTAGTTCACAGCAGTATCCCTCAGTTCAGGCTAAATAGGAAGGAGTGTAAGGATCTTTAATCAGAGACTTTCCTCCCAGTGGTAGGACAGGCATTCTTCGAATGCGAAAACCCAAGGAGGTGGGTGGGAGATGATTTCAGTGTAGTTCCATAGATGCTTCATGTGTCTGTTCAGAGAGCCCCTGGGTATCCTATTAATTATAGAATCAATTACATTCAATTTAGGTTTAACACCGTGGTGCTATTCCTTAGCTGCAAAGTGCTCACACTCATCACATTTGTGAGTCCTAGGAATGAAGGGGATCCTTGGGATAAGTCCCTTTTAGGTTGTCCGTTTCTGAAAGTCATTCCTTATAGATTCTGTCCTGATGGGTCATCCAGTCGGAGCAGAAGCACCTTCAGAGTAAGCATCCATCTGCCTGAACCCAACTGTCCTTCCTTGCCCCAAGGATTACCAGTTGTACCTGGGCCCCTTGTACTGAGCATTCCAGGAGCGGGGCTAGCTGCCTGTCAGGGGAGACCCGATCCAAGAGCTCTGGAAACTTGCTTCTCTCCTTCCTCTCCCATGCCTGTTTCTAGTTTAGATAGGCGATGGATTTTTCCCCCCATGTCCCTTTTATTGGGATTTGTGAACCATTTCCTCTCCCCAGCCAAACAGAAGCACCCTACAAATGGGTGCTTATCTCCTCAGGTGTTCTCCAATTAGAGTGTCCTGTGGTCATCCTGTGTCCCTGCCTCTGAGCTGGAGGAATTCTATCCACACCACACAAGACCCAGCAGGATCCCGTTACAAGCAATCTGGGAGATGGGGCGTAGCGGGAGGGGCGAGGGGGCATCTGACTGCGCCCCTTGTGCCTTACAAGATGTTCGGCTGTGCGGCGTCTCCGCCACTTAGTACAACAAGTGCTCGGCAGGCCGCACTTCAAATTGCTGAGGGCTCGCGATCCTGCGGTGGGAAAACAGATCCCTGTATCCATTACTGGGAACTTGATCTGCTGACCTTGCCTCTGAAAGTCAAACAGGGAAGTGGCAGGCTGGAAGCTCCCGCAAAGAGGGAAACAGCCCCACTGGCCATCAGCAGACAGGGAAAGGAGAGCTCTCCTCCCAGATAGGATGGCTTCTGATGCTGTTCCCAGTGCGATCGCTGTGACCTTGACAAGGTCACCACCCTCCCACTGAAGACGGAAGCGAAGAGCCTAAAATAGCAATGATGATCACAGACTCTGCTGATGAAACCTGGGTCTGCCGCACACACTGAAGGAGGGATCACTGGGAAAGGGGGGCATCGGAATGTGGACTCACCTCTTCATTTTCCCAACCACATGTAGGCCTAGGGGCTGAGTTTGTCCTCCCACTTCCACCCCGTGACTCTCATGCCCTCCCCACTCCTGTGTTTTCTTATCTTGGGGACTGATCACTGGCCATAAATCAGCCTGCTAGTCTTCTAGCCCCGAGGTTTTTAAGCCATGGCTGACGTATCTCCGAGCAAGGGCCTAGGCTTGAATACTGGATTCAACATTGGCTGCTGGGTAGCTCGGGGCAGTTGCTGCAGTAACTTAACTATCATTGGTAAAGTCCTTAGACCTATGGTGAACACAGGGGCAAGGGCCTCCTGCCCATGAGAACCCCTGCCTTGTTCTTTCTCCAGGTGTGTGATACACCAGAGTCCCAGCCCTGCCAGCCCTGTCACCCCTCTGCTTCAACTCCAGTCGGGGACAACAGGATTGGGTTGAGGGACCATCTGGTCAGTGCCCCCAGTCGCTGAGTGGTGCTGGAAGGATAGGTGTGAGATGTGTACTCATGGAGGGAGCCACACCAAGCCTGCCTTTGCACAGATAATGCCTGACACACGAGGCTGCTTAGGGAGAGGCATGGACGCTCATGGGACTGCCTCCTGGGCATGAACCTGAAGTGATACCCAGAAAGCTTTCTTAGTGCCAGATGGGGTATGGCAAGGGCTTCCAGAAGCTTCTACCTAGCTTTTTCGAAGAAGTAAACAAGGCTGATCACCGTACCCTTTGTCATTTTCCTTAGCACCTTCTTGGTTGATCTCACTGTGCTGCTGTAGGTGTGTTCCCATTCTCTAGGGCTACAGTTTGGTGGCATGAATCAAGAGAAGACTTCTGTTTGGGTTTTGGAAGTCAGTATTCCATAAGTAAGGTGTTCACAGGCCACACTTCATCCAGCTTCCTGGGAAGGAGTATCTGTCCCTGCCTGGTTGGCTCCTGTATCTCAGGTAGTCCTGGGCACGTGGTCACATCACTCCATCTCTGCTGCATGCTCTATGACCTGCTGACCTGTGTGTCTCTCCTCTGCCTTTTATGGTGTTGGATTTAGATCTCATGTGTGCAAGCTGTGGTGGTTTGAGGGGAAATGGTCCCCAAAGGGAGTCACATTGTTAGGGAGTGTGGCTTTATTGGAGTAGGTGTAGCCTTTTTGGAGGAAGTGTGTCACTGTGGAGGTGGGCTTTGAGGTCTCATATATGCTCAAGATACCACCCAGTGTCTCAGTTCACTTCCTGTTGCCTTTGGATCAAGACGTAAGGACTCTCAGCTCCAGTACCACGTCTGCCTGCATGCTGCCATGCTCCCCGCCATGATGACAGTGGACTAAACCTCTGAACTGTAAGTGAGTCACCACAATTAAATGTTTTCCTTTATAAGAGTTGCTGTGGCCATGGTGTCTCTTCACAGCAATAGAAGCCCTGACTAAGACACAAGCCCAAGATGACTTCACTCAAGACTTTAACGTAGTCATATCTCCAGAGGTCACTTTTCTACATAAGGTCACAGCCACTGGTTACATGTGTTCAGACGCAGACAGACACATTCTTTTGGAGTTGTCATTCCACTCACCGCAGATGGCTTTAATGCCATTTAAGAAATGGGGCAAATGCGAGCAAAGTGCTCTGCAGGGAGTTTGGGGGGCACAGGAAATTTGTTCCCACTTGACTCTGGAAAGTGCATAATCAGGAGCCAGGAGCCAGAAGGGAAAAAGAAGGCAGGTGAATCCTTCACAAAGGCTTCATGATTTATTTAATTCCTGCACACAAAGCCCATTGTGCAGTATACCAAGCCTTGTCTGTATTTTGTGAGTCTAACGCAGAGTTCACATAAATCATGGAGAGTGCTCATGCTGTGTGCTGATCTTGCAGTGCCAATAAGCCTTGAAGTAACAGAACTTTGATAGTTTGGGGCCTACATCTATTCTGTGCTTTTAAATAAACAACGGGGAAGTCCTGGGACCATGAACGACACTCGGAGCTCCATAGATGGAGAGTTCCGTCTTTCTGATCCCACTTGTCCCAGGACCTAGCCTATTTCATGTGTGAGCCTTCCTCTTGGCTTCATCTGAGCTCCCACCTCTACGAGGGCAGAGCTCTATGTAGCTCCTGGTGAATGAAGAGCTCAGACCTGCCGGGTTCCACACCACAGAGCCGGTGTGAACAGATGCCTTGCGTTTGTTTGATGCAATGATTCACATATCTGTTGAGTGACTGCTTGTGAGGAGTGAGTGGCTGGGACAGAAACTTGGTTCAACATCAGAATCCAGATGCAGGATGGGTGGCTGTCTAGTATGGGAGGCAACTGAAACTACTGTGGAGCAGGGAGAGACGGTGGGGACAGGCATTCAGTCCAGTGCTGCAGGCTACATTGCGTCCTGAGTGCATATGCTGAAATCTAGTCTATGGGCTTCAGAATGTGACTTTACCTTGGGAATGGATCCATGCAGATGCAATTATGCAGGTGACGCCACCTGAATAGGGAAGACCCCCTCATCCTATATAACTAGTGTCTTCATAAAAACAGCACTAAAAAAAATAAAGAAAGAGGCATAGATGGAGGAACAGCAAGGCACAGGGGGAATCAGAATAGAGAAGATGCAAGCAATTGCCAGCCAATGCAGATCCAGAGGAGGATTCTAGCCTTGGAAGGAGCTGGACTTTAGCCTCTGGAATTAGGAGAGAGTAAGTTTTTGTCAACAAAGCACCTGTCATTGATTTTTCACCCAGCTTTACTTACTGGATGCCCCAGGATCCGCCACCCCCCCATAGCCAGTGACACTGGACACACTTAGAAACTGGTAGGCAAATGTACTGAACAGCTCTGACCAGGGGGAGAGGGGGTTCTCACAGAGGAGAGGACACTGTCACATCTGCAGACAGTGAGGGAATTCAGTACTCTTTGATGCCAGTATTATCATGATATATATGGAAGTTAAACAAAGATATCATATATACACACACACACACACACACACACACACACACACACACACACACACACACAAGCTTACAGGGCAGCCAGCCTGCCTGGTGTGTGTAGGGGGAAACAATGAGAGACCCTGTCTCAACCAAGGTGGGAAATGAGAACCTGAGGTTATCCTCTGACCTCTGCTGCACACCATGGCACACATGCACCTCACTCAGGCACATACATGCAAAGACCTACAATCACAGAATATGGAAAAGAAAAACAATTGGAAATGTACAATAGCTGTGTATGGTTTAGGGCAAAATAATAATAATAATAAGCTTGGAGACACAGCTATAGATTGGTAACACATATCCCTATTGGAATAAGCGTAACATTCTTGAACCAACAAAGCTATAGAGATGAAAAGGTTGCCTTTTGGTCCAACTGTAGGTATATTGTCATGGGGCAGAAGGTGCAGGGTCGCTGCAGGGTGGCTGCAGAGATGGCCATGCTTGCACCTTGACTACGGTGGATGCTTGGAACTCACTGCACTGTCATGGGGCCGACTGTGCACTTCAGAGCAGAGAGACCACTGGGCTCAGGTGCTGTGTAAGTGGGAAATGTAATCCAGGAGCCAAGGCTGAGGTGTGAGCACATGTCTGTGGTAACTTTGCATGGCCTGTCCATCCATAACAGAAATAAAGGGGAGAGGAGAGCAGAGGGGAGGGAAGAGGAGGAGAGGAGGAGAGTGGAGGAGGGAGGGGAGGAGGGGAGGGGAAGAGAGGAAAGAAGAGCAGAGGAGAGGAAAAGAAGAGAGGAGAGGAGGGGAGTGGAGGAGGAAAGGGGAGAAGGGAGTGGAGGAGAGGAGGGGAGGGGAGGAGAGGAGAGGGGAGGGGAGGGCCAGGGAGAGGAGAAGAAGGGAGGAGAGGAAAAAGAAGCAAAAAGAAGAGAAGGAAAAGGGTGTTAAAATCAGCACATAAACAACAACCTAAAGAATTTGAACCAATGTATCTAGAGGTATAAGCAAATATATTCATGAGAAGGGGTGTGTGTGTGTGTGTGTGTGTGTGTGTGTGTGTGTGTGTGTGTGTCAGAGACAGAGACTTTATAATACATGTACCACTTCCACACATGAGGCCCATCAGCACCACACAGTGACTAAGGGTAAAATGTGTAAGAGGTAGTTATCAGATATTAAACATGGGAGGGAGCAAGGGAAACAGGAAAGAAAACAGAATGACTCCAACAGATTATTTAAGAATTTTATTTCTTTCAAAATCTTCAAGCAAACACAGGAAAATATGACTTGAAAGTGAGTGGCTGACACCGGGTATCTCCTGTATTGTCTCTGTACTTTACTGCCATGTTAAATATCATATTGTTGACGGGAATGCCATGGTGCCATCAAGTCACTGTCTGCTCCCTAGTCTCCAGACCTGACTGAGAGCAGTGGCTGGTGCCAGTGCCAAGCTGGGCATGGAGAGGTGTTCAGCCAAGCCCCCAGTGCCCCTGCATTTCACTTGGAAATTGAGAAGTTTGGAATGGTTTATGACTCAGTGAGACAAATAAAGGGGTGTGTGTGAATAGTGCAGGGCTGGCCCGTCCCCTCTGCTCTGGGAGCAGGCGGTGATGGACAGACCACTTTCATTCTCCTGCGCTCTGGGTGACTGTAGCGCCCCTGTGAGTGTGAGGAGAGCTGTGGTGGAGCCCCTGCAGGTCAGTGAGGAGCCTGGCACCCTTGTCCTGCAAACATGTGGTGAAGGCTTGAGTTGAGTCCGTGCTCTTGTCTGTCTGTCCTCTCCCCACTCCTGCATAGATCTGGGGGAAGACAGGGCCGAGACTTAAGCAGCAGAAACCACAGAACAACATGGTGCAGCAGAGGCAGGGTAGGGGTGCCAGGCCCTCCCTGTGTCCATACGCCATGGCACCCTGACCCGGGGTTAGCATCCTCCGGGACAACACACCCTCAGTCAGACATCTGTCTTCTTCTGAAGAAGAGAACTGTACTTTGGGATCAAGGGATGTTGGTTATAGAAGGATCCAGAAACTTCCAGCCCTTCTTGTTATACACCAGAGGGAGCTGTGTGATGATCGTACCAGCATGGTAAGCCAGCTAAAGGTAAGGTGGGTCTAGGATCCAGGCTCCCCAAGACCTGTTTGTGACCTGATTGGCTGTGCCACAACCCTGGGCCATTAGTGCAGCACACTTACCGCAGGTCAGACAGTGTGCAGCACAGGCTTGCTCCAGCACAGTCAGAGTTCAGCCCACCGTGGGGCTCACCAAGGAGGCAGCACTCACAGGATAGCCTGTGTGTACAGTGTGGCCCATGGAGAGTGCAGTGCAGTGTAGCTCACTGAAGGTGAGACACAGGACAGCCCGAGTGTGCAGCTCACACAGCCTACTACGGTGGTATTTTATTTGTACTGAAATGTGATTTTATTTGTATGTTAGTAAATAAAGTTGCCTGGGGGTCAGAGCTAATAGCAAGCCATAGCAGAACTCTGGCAGTGGTAGCACACTCCCTTAATCCCAATCAGATGACAGGCAGATCTCTGTGTGTTCAGGGATACAGCCAGCATGGAGACACACGCCTTTAATCTCAATACCAACCATAGAAGATCTGGAGGTCTGTATAGATGGGCAGTGACAAGGAGGTCATGTGGCTGGGTTTACAACCAATGAGAAGGCAGAATACAAAGTCTATAATAAGACAGAGACACAGGAAGGAGGTCTCTTGCGGAGGGAAGGACAGGAGTGGCAGTGAAGGGTAAGGTTTTTAGCGCTTAGCTATTAGTCTGACCTCTTGGGCTTTCATCTCTAAATGACTGTGCTTCTTATTTAACAAGACGGTTATATCTACACCATACAAGGCCTCACATATACATACCACATACATGTAACTTGCCCACTGATGTTACTGGCTGGGCAGCTTCCAGTCTGGCTGCTGCTGGCCTGTGAGGTTGGAGGATTCTGTGTACACCCAGAGGCCCCTTTTGAATTATAGAGCTCTTGCAATCATTGAAATAAATACACACAAATCCTGTTAAATTAAAGCAAACATCTCCACCTCCCGTGGTTCACTCTGCAACTTGCTGCTGGGCTGAGCTTGACAAATATGCAAATGTGAATCCATTTGTAGCCACATGGCAAACTTCACAGGGTTGAGATCATCTTATCAAAAGGTGTGCAAAGGATTCTGGGCAGAAGACCAAGGGCTGGGCCTGACAGCAGGGATGTTTCTGGTATTAGTGGTTCTGAGAGAGATGTAAATAAACAAACCCAGGGAGAGCGTGGCCCATGCTTTATGGCTGGGCACCTGAGTTTGCCAGTGGGACTCAAGCAGACAAGACACGGTGTCCTTTTCTAGACCCTTGGCAACGCAGTCACAGCGAGAACTCCCCCGATAGGCACCGGGACAGAATGTTCAGATGCACTGTTGAAATTGGGCCGGGTTCAGCAAGCTCTCAGAATCAAGAGAGGATGCATTACACAGACCCCTGGGGATGTGGACCTGGCCCCAGCTCGTAAGGAAGGAGAAAGTGGAGACAAGTGTGCTGTGTGACGGCTAACAAAGACCTCACTCGGATCGTGATGGTGGATACAGCAGTGCATCCTGTATCTACAATCACGGTGGACATCTCAGTGTGGAGCCCCAAGAGCAGACCCTTAGGTTCGGGGAGAGGCTTTGGGAAGGTGAAACCACTAGAGATGTGTGTCAATCGGATGGAAAGAGGGGAAGGGAAGAAGTACAGGAAAGACATCTTGTGTCCTGCTCACCATTATAGGAAGACTTAGTACTTACTCCTGACCCCTTACTCCTCTTTGATTGGGGGCAGCTGTACCTAGGATGGTTAACCGCTTGTTCCTGGGGCACAGAGGACTCCAGGTAAAGAGCCATCTACAAAACAAAGCCCTCAATTCACAGAGAAGATGAGGGCTTGGGGACACAGATGGGACACTAGCAGCAACGTCTTCAGTGGCACAGTCAATGCGGGCCACAGGAGGAGAGAATTTCATTTTGCACCCTGTGTTCTTCTCTGCAGCTTGACCCTGAAGGACTGTGGGTTACAACATCCCCGACACTCCTGGAAACACAGGGAAAATATGATCAAGAGTTTGGGGTGGAGGGAGGGAGCCCAATTCACCCTGGCAGCCGCGGAGTCACTTAGAACCAACCATGAGGGCAAATTTTTGCCAAGCTAGTAAACTACTCACTGGCTTTCTCCCTGCACTGGACGATGTCGCCGTATCGGAGGTGATCAGTACAAGTCTGTGGAGTGAGAGAATGCCCAGCTACATGAGTGGAAGAGTGGAAGTTGCAGCCCAGTGGCATGGAGAAACTGAAGCGCTTCAAGGGTGTTTTAGCATCGTGTGGGGGTCAGCCCTTGACCACCCTTTAGAAGTCTGATGAGAGTTTGGGGACAAGAGGGCCAATAAGTCCACAGGGGCCAATTTGTCCCTTCCATGAGCATGACCCCTCCACATGGTGTCATGTTGGGAATGCTCCAAAAGGCAGGCGTGTGTCATATGTCAAAAAGAAGCTAAACTTGGCAGTATTTTTATTTGAGTAGATGACTGAAAAGTCTGGACATCTGATTTTCTCACCTGTCAGGGTATTGGGGTCAGCAACTTTGACTCCTATTTATAGCTGAATACACCGTGGTCTGGCTTAGGAGAGATAAACACAAGGACCACTTCACAAACACGTTCCCAGATTAACCAAATGGCACAGTCATGGCTGCTCTGGTGTCCTTTGTTTCTACTCTAGGTCTGAGAGACCATCTGTAAGTATTGTCCTTCAGAGTGGGGAGCACTGGGAGCATGTCTGACAACTTTTCTGAGGGGAGCCTATTCTTATTTTATGTTCTCTGAGCAATAACTGAGGTTCTGTCAATCAACCTGTCTCTTCCTCACGTCTGTTCTTCAGATTGGATGGTTTCTTGTGTTTGTGTGGCACTGTGCTGTGGACAGTTTCTTGTGTTTGTGTGGCACTGTCCTGTGGACGGTTTCTTGTGTTTGTGTGGCACTGTGCTGTGGACGGTTTCTTGTGTTTGTGTGGCACTGTGCTGTGGACAGTTTCTTAGGCTTGTGTGGCACTGTGCTGTGGACGGTTTCTTGTGTTTGTGTGGCACTGTGCTGTGGAGCTAAGCAGTGTCTTTTTCCATTTTCCGATACAGTTTAATCTGTAGTGGTTTCCTGGCTGACACTCCTGGTCTCTTCATCAGGCCATATTTTCCTCGAGTACATTCATAATCTCTGCTTTAAATCCAACATCTGGTTCATCTCATCTCAAGGTCTGCTTCTGCCAACTCATTTTTATTTTTTTACTTAACTGTATTTTTCTTCTCTCCAGGACAAACAATTTTTGATTGCTGATGTAATGCTCCAAAATTCTGGATTCTGTTTTATTTCTCTGGAGAGTGTTGAATGATAAAGGCATTATCCACAGAAGAGAAGGAGCTAGTTGTTGGGGACACTTAAGGTATAGTTTTATTCGTTCCTGGAGTGCATCTGTGGAAAGACTGCCATGTGCATTTCCCAGAGTCCTCCACACCTTGGTCTTTCTTGTGCCTCAGTTGGACACTGACATGTAATGAGCCCTCTTCACCCCTGCTGGAGCACTGGTGTCTCTCACACTGCCCCGCCTCTCTCTTTACCTCACACCACAGCATACATGCTGGGAGTAAAGATCACCATGTGTGTACCTAGCCCGTCTGTGGCTAAGCCAGAGGATTTCTGGGTTGTGGTCTTCACTTCACGGTGTTCAATGCTTACAACTGTCCAGTTGTGTTGTTTCCTGGCAGGAGAGTTCATCCTGTGCCTGTCACTGTTGTTACTCATATATGACTTGCTGTAGAGGTCCAAACAATAGGATTTACTTGTGTAGTGACATCCTGTGCCCACCCAGCCTAACTGAGGTCCCCAGTTCCTCGTTTCCACACCCTGGAGCTCACCTCATTTCTCCAGGTCCTTTCACATGGGCTCACGAAGGGCCTACCCTACAACAGTCTATTGCGTCACTGACTGACAGGCCAGATGCTGGACGTTTTTAACAAAGTGCAGCTGACCACAGGTTGTTCAGGGTGCTGGGCTGCTGTGAGCACTGCAGCTGGCGTGGCATGCGAAGTTGCTCTCTCCCATCCTGCAGGAGTCCCCAACATCTCCCTTAGAGTGGCCGGTGCCTCCACTCGGGCTCTATTGTGGTGGCTGCATGGGTGTCGACATCCATAAAGACTGTTGACATTTCCCATGGGCTCAATTTCTGATAGACAGATGTTCACCAGGTTCTCCAAGTCCCTCAACCACACATGCAGTGCCTGTGTGGAAAATGTGGTCTGCATGCAGCTGTGTATTCCCTCTGAGGGGATTATAGATCACATCTTCATGCTGCAGAGAAATCAATAGCTAAAATTCCTTTGCTCAGCCTTTCACGGGGCTGTTGAGCTCTCTGGCTCCAGAATGCCGGTGCCAGTAACAGGACTGGAGGTTCCAACAGCAGCGTGCGTGCGTGCGTGCGTGTGTGTGTGTGTGTGTGTGTGTGTGTGTGTGTGTGTGTCTGTCTGTCTGTCTGTCTGCCTGTTTGTTTATGAATATATGTGAATGTGTCTGTGAAGGCCAGAGTTTGACATCTAGTGTCTTCCTCAATCATTCCCCAGCCCTATTTTTTGAGACAGGCTCTCTCACTGATCCTGGAACTCACCGTCTGCTGGTCTGTCAGTCCAGGGAGTCCAGCCCTCTTCTTGTTCCTGTAGCTGAGATTACGGGCACCTGGCTAACAGTCTTGCTTCCAGAAGAGCCAGCCTCCTGGGTTCTGCAGCTGGGGGCATTCCATTTCTGCAACTTGTCACACAGTGTTCATGTTTGCATCATTAGAGAAAGGTCTGAGCAGAGAGGAGCCCATCTGCCTTGCCCTGGCTCTCATGTGGCTAAATCCTAAAGCAGTCTCATGTGCATAAATTTATTTGCAAGTCCAAGGTAGAGAAAACTGTTAGGACACCAGAGAAGTCAGCCATGACGCCTGATGCCCTCCTTTCCTGCTCTTCTCTTAAGCTTGCCTCAGCTTTCCTTTTCTGATACTGCTTTGCTGAACTCCACCTCTAGCCCATCTTCCATGGGCTGTGGGGTGCCTGCCCATCCATCCAAGCTGTTCTTGCTTCTCCTTGAAGCCCCTGGTTCTTGTCTCCCAAATTCCCCTATCTTGGAAGAACATTTCTCAACACCAAAATGATGCTCCCTGTTTCAATTTTCATCTCTTAAGCTCGATCTCTAACTTCCTTTTCCATTCAGCTGGAAGCCATCTTCCAGAACACTAGTTCTTAGCAGGAGCTTGTGTCAGGACCATCCATCCCCTGGGGGAGGTAGTTATGAAAACCAGTGTTTTCCAGCAAACTTGAGGTGTCAGAGGAGCTTCTAGTCTATGATCTATGGATTAAAGGTCCTGGCATATCAATCCATGACATTGTGACATGACATTGTCATCTACAAAGTTCACATTGCCATCTGATTAGCAAAATTATCCCATAGTGTTTTCGCTAAATTCATGATACATGTGACTCTGCTGCCTTTGACTGGATGTAGCCATGATTGGACACACTTGGGACACTCTCATTAAAGACCAGATGCAGAAACCTCCCCTTACACCCACTGAGGCCTGGTGTTTGACGCTCCTTCCCAGTCTTCCAAAACCTACCCCAAGTGTCTTTTTCTCCATGCTCTTCACCATACCCCTAAGCACAAACCTTTTCTGGAAAGTCCCTTTTCTCCTTGGAGAAAGCAGTTGCCTCTTAGACTTGCTCACATAGGTAGTTGCATTTTCAGCCTTGATTACAGCCTCTCTTGGTTTCCATCCATCCCCAGAGAGGATTCCTTACAGATCCCTGAGTATGGTGAAACTCTTTCCTGCTTGCTCCCATTTCCCCACATGAAGAGGTATTTGAAATTGCACCCACCCACAGTCTTTTTCAGGACACAACATCCCAGGGCTCTTGACATGCAAACCTCACTGCCATAATTAAGTCTTCAGTGAATTGTGCTCGAGACAGATAGCATGGGTAAATGCTTGACAAATTTCCACTCGTCTTCCAATAAGGCACTGTCCCCATCTTCCAATAAGGCAGATGAAACCTGATAAAAAACGCTTTAGTGGAATCAAAAGGCCCCAAGGCTAAGCGGAGCCATAGCTTCTGAAATTCCACATCCAGCATCGTCTATATTGGAAATATTAAAAAATTCATATATAGTGAAATGATAGATACTTATGTCATTATTTTAAAAAGTTAGGCTGATAGAGCTGTCCCGACTCCTCCAGGAGGACAGTTTCTGGATATATGAAGATGGCTTTATTGACCTACTGTCGGGCAATCGTGTGCCCTGGGCAGAGACGGATCTCCTCTGGACTGTCTGTGGCCCTGTCCTTCTGCTGCCCTGCTAAGTGGATCAGTGCAGAGCAGTGTGCTAGGGCGGGGCTGACCCTCACCGACGATGACGATGAGGATATGGTAGACATACATGCGGCCTCCTCTTGGTGTACAGCTGGCAGGACAGAAGCCAGGTGGCCCTGTTTTCAGTGCAGCGTTACCCCTTGCTTCTTCCACGACAGAGTATGTTCTGATAGCGGTTCAACTGTCCTGTTGTTTGCTTCGGGTGGGCTGAGACTCATCAGGGGCTCAGGCTGCCCTGAAACACCCTCGCAGATACAGAACTGTTTTCCGCTTCAGTACTCATCAATGGTCAAGGAGCACATCCTTGTTGAGTGAGCTGGTGGTGCTGCCCCATACAGTTGCTCAGTGTGTGTGTGTACGTGGCCATAGGGAGGCCCATACATTCACAGTGGCCTGGTTGGTATGCATACATGGTAAGGAGAAGACACTGGTTGGTCTCATGGTGCCTTTCTTTACACAGCATTCTGAGATGAACAATGAGTCTAAGTAGACCCCTACGTATTGACGATCCCTAAACCTATGCTCAAGCTGAGGTGGTGGTGGAGCCATCACACAGAGGAGGTTGCCTCTGGACAAGCACTGGTCACCCCTTCCTGAACCCTTCCTGGTGCTCCACACCTCCACGGGCTATGACTCTTCCCTTTCATGCACCGAGGGTCAGGGGCCATAAGCCTACCCTCTCCTACTCTCTCCCTACCCTCTCCCTACCCTCTCCCTACCCTCTCCCTGGCCACTCAAGCAATCCTCGATCTGTTGCCAGCTGCAGCAGGCTCCACACACGTCACACATGCTTACTTCTGTGATTGTTATTCACACCACCCCTAGTCTGCCTGGACTGTGGCTTATGTCCACCTTCATCCACACACACACAAACACCCACACATAGAAGTAAATCGATCAATATATAAGTAAATAAATGGTGCTTGGGTAAAAGGAATGGTAGGTGTCTACCCCTCCCCAATGAGAGGATCACGTTGTTCAAGAAGCTATGGCAGGGTCAAACGCCGCCATCTTACTCCCGGAAATGTGCCTGTACCGTGCAGATCTCATGCTTGTGTTCTGTCAGACTGCTCTCACCAGGGATTTCAGGATGCATTGCATCTGATTTGCATTTAAGATAAATTCTGCACTGAAGATACAAGTGTGTGCACTGCCACTGACCTCTTGTTGGCAAAAACGAGAAGTAGAGGTCACGTTGGACACTCTTTCCAAGTTTCCTAGGTCATTTGGGGTTCATATAACCTCATGAAGGAGTGACATCAAGCCACTCTGGGAACCTTGGGGAAGCTCAGCAGCATGTGGGCTTCAGAGGAGACAGTGGGAGCTTCAACTGTGGCCAGAGAAGTCCTTCCAGAAGCATCTTCAGAGGTCTGTTTGCCTGTGTGGTTTGAACGGGGCACCTGGGGGACTTCATCATGGATTCTGGGCTGAGTGGAAGAGAGACAAAGATGTGAATTAAGGAATTTAGACTCCGTCCTCCCTCCCACAGCGCCCAGAGCTGCTCTGGCATTCTGACGAGAACACCCCCAGTCCCCTGCAAGTTGAAGCAGGAAGCTCTCCGGCTTCACAGACATACAGAGAGATTTCTAGATTACAAAAACACAAGACTTTGATGAGAGCCTACAGCTAAAAGCTCACCCCGAAGTCACTAACCTCAGATCAAAAGACAGGCTACACAGAGACAGAAAAACAGGGGAGCGGGCGGGGAGAGGAACAGAGGAAGACAGTGAGGGGAGGGAAAGAGAGAGAGGAGAAAGAGGGGGACAGGTGGGGATGGAGCTGACAGAGGAAGAGCAGAGCCCTGAACTTGGACCCCTTTATGGGGGCTTTACTAAAGAGACTCGAAGTGGAGCCCAGTGGAGCTCCCTCTTCGAACTGGCCCCCTGGGATCCTTACCTCAGAACATTTAAGAATATCACCAAGTAAAGGCAGATGTTCCGCTCACCCAAAACAAAGGGTGGCAGGTCCCAGATGAGCAGGGTGTGGAATGGTAAGCACCAGGGGATTCTACTACAGGGCTCAGGGAGAACACCTCTGGACGAATGTGACTCACTCCTGCACCCTGAAAAGAGACAATCTATGCTTCCCGCATGTGCTCAGGAACTTCCCTTCAGAGAACTGTGGCTGCACACTGTTTCCTCTCGCCCCGTCTGTTGAGACCACAGTGTTTGGAAAGGGATCTTTGCGGTTCCGAGTTGAGGATTAAGACCCACCTATGGTACCGTCTAATCTCACACGTCTTCCCCTGACAAGGTGACAGTGAGGCTGTTGTCATCAGGAGGGACACAGTGAGTGGTCCAGAGAAGAGTCTCACAAAGGTATAAGGTGCCTGAATGGCCTTGGAAGACAGAAACATGGAGTGATGCTGCTGTGGACTAGACAGCATGGGAGCCTAGAGGTGGAAAGAGCCAGGGCCAGTGTTGTCTGGGGCCTGTGGGGAAAATGAGACTCCTCCTAATGGAAGGCCTCTTGAACTCAAGGACAGTAAATGTACCAATGTTGCTGAGGCTGCCCAGTGTTTAATTACTTGTGTTGAAAACCATATAAAACTCACCCAGCAGGTGACCTCCATGTAAATACCAGCCCAGACTAGTGACTCTAAACACGATGAATCTATTCCTAGCTTATTCCACATTGCATCCTGCATTAGTCATGTTTCTCATTGCTGCAGCAAAACACCCAAAGAGAAGCAACAAACAGGAGGAAGGGGTTATGTTGGCTCACAGTCTGAAGAGGTCAAGTCCACCAGGGTAAGGAAGGCATGGCAGAGTTCATGGTGGTGAGGACATGTTTCTGGGACTCCTCACATCACAGCTCACCAGGAATCAAAGAAAGAGGAATGCCTGCTCTGACTCTCAAGTGGCTTTCTCTTTCTTTTTGTTTTTCTTCCGTCTGGGACCCCAGCCATGGTACGATGACACCCATATTTAAAGTCAGTCTATTCTCTTTAGTTAAATCTGTCTGGAAACGTATCCAAGGTGAGCCTCTTGAGTGTCAATCAAGCTGACAACTGAGATGAACCATCACTGAGCCTTAGGCCAGCTAACACTGTGGCCAAGATGTCTGTTTAATCTGACTAAAGGGGAGGGAGATGGAACAAGACTGGCTTCCACCATCAGAGAGCCCAAGTTTGGATCCCATACGAGTACCTGCTTCTGGCTCAGTGACTGAACATCTCTTTATCTGCTTAAGAAGAGGATGTATTCCAATGACCTGCAGCTAGCTATCTGAATTACTGTCACCAGCTCACAGGACAGGAGTTCAGTGGCACATGAACCCTGCAGAATGACTCCCAACTAGCAGCAACCACCTGTCCCAGTCTCCATTCCCTGTCCTCTTGGATTTGGCTATTATTCAGCTCATGATTGCTTGGCATCCTTTGAAAGGGACAGCATGTGTCCCTGGAGGCCACTCACAGTCCAGTCCTGATGGCAGCTTCTGTTGGGATGATGTTCAGTGAATGCAGGCTCTTGGGACAGATGCAAAGAGGTTTTTTTGAGCAAGAGACCCTTGAGAGACAATTTTTCTTCTAACTTCTGAGATCCTCATAGTCATTAAACTATCATTGTCTATCACAGACAGACAAGCAGCAGTAACAAGTCCCTGCCTCTATCCCACAGTCATTTGTGATGTACCTAACCATTGGCATTGTGTTCTGGATCTGGAAAAGCAGTCATTATCCTTCAATATGTCTTGAATTTCTCCAGTGAGAGAGGGTTCTGGGACATAAGTGCAAAGTGCATAGGGTGGCTTTCTTTCTGCCAGAGCCGTGCATAGACTGTGTCAGTGTGACTAGCCTCCTCTAAGAAGCAGCCATGAATGCAGACGGTGTTTGAAGTGGGAAAGAAACCATTCTGAAGGGGGAAAATGTAGCAAAATCCCATTAGTTTTCAGGAAGGAAACAGGGGGAACTGAGGAGTTCTTAAAGAGTAAAAGCTTGCCGGGCGGTGGTGGCGCACGCCTTTAATCCCAGCACTCGGGAGGCAGAGGCAGGTGGATCTCTGTGAGTTCGAGGCCAGCCTGGGCTACCAAGTGAGCTCCAGGAAAGGCGCAAAGCTACACAGAGAAACACTGTCTCGAAAAACCCAAAAAAAAAAAAAAAAAAAAAAAAAAAAAAAAAAAAAAAAAAGAGTAAAAGCTTGGTTCTCTGCTGGGACATAGTCCTACCGGAGGCCGTGTCCCCAAAGCAAAGCGAGTCTTCCTCCCTCGGGAGTCACCAGTTGCCTATAGCTCCTCATGAAGGCTTTTTGGAATATCTTAGATACAGGAGAATATGACCTTTGGCATAGCATAACACAACTGAACCATCGGCCTGCGATTGTTACTCGGTGACAATCCTTATGTATTTAGAGTCAGCTGTTCCTAGGAATATGTACTGCTGCAGTCAAAGTGATCACCCTAAATTTACAGCAGTTTCTTTTTTTAATCTTTGGAAAGTTCTGGTCTATGTCTGACCTCATTTCCACCATCGGTGCTTTGGTGTGCATGCTGGCTACACACAGGCTGAATACAGCTGAGGTCTGAGGAAGCTTCTTCCTGCACTCTCCCAAGCAGCAGCATCACATAAATGTGAGATGGGAACATCCTGTGATGTGATTACCGCATTCCAAATGCAGGAGACACCAGAGCGTCCTACAGGGCTCAGTGTCCCACTTCTGGGGTCCACACTTGAGCCACTTAAGGCTACCTGAACATGTCCTGGTGAAACCTTTGTCGTCCTCCCCTATAAACTAAGCATGAATTCTGTGGGAGATGACGGATTACTTCATATACCATGCAAGCAAGCCCAGACAATAGCTCTAGCCATGACTGATTGCCTTGCAGTAACCCACTTTATGTTAAATGCATTCTTGCTGTTCAATTCCACCACTGTAATTTTGTTCTTCTGCATTCCCCAGCCCTCTGTGGACTAACCAGGTTCCTTCAGTAATGATTTCTTTTCTATTGTATTGTTTTCTGCATAATCAAGTTGGTAGGTGGGGGTTTGGGTGACACGGCCATCTGTCAAGTTCATTTGCTCTGAAAATGCATGAAATAATGGCCTCTACAACTTGGGGCTATCCGTTATAGCAGAAGAATATCAGCTTTCCCCCGCGCTATCCTCTCATCTCTCTAAATTATTTTTCCCCTTTCAATAAGATGCACACACACACACACACACACACACACACACACTTCCTCCTACATGATGGACTGTTTACATCTTTGGGTTCTTTGAAGGATGCAAAAATTCCAATTTTCCCTAGCACTTGTCCACTCCATATTTCAATTTATACAATTAAGAATTCATAGCTAGCATGATACTAACACTAGTGTCTTGGTGCTAAAGACACTGCTGTGCCCGAGCCATCTAGGAGCTCTTTCATACAGGGCTCCTCTGGAGTCTGAATGATGCAAAGCTCTGGGAAGCCTGGACCACTGCAGAAAGGCAGCCTCACCTTGGTTCTTTCTCAGAAATGAGAAGATGGTAAACTCTTGTTTTATCCAGTTAGCTGAAATCACACACTAACAACCTTGTCCAGATTGGAAAGTCTGCGCACTGCCAAATAAGAATGGATATTTTTTTTTAATTCTAGCATTTTTCCATTTCAAGAACATAGAATCATATGAAAAATTATTTTCTCTTCTTTAGGAGGTGTTCTTTGACTATGGCAAAGGTTGATAATGAAGAAATAACTTTCATCTGAATATGCACGTTAAGTGTAACTGTTTGGAGGGTGCCTCATGATGGGAGTACAATGGCTACATCTCTATCATCATTGGAGTCCTTTGATTATCTCCAGCGGTCAGAATGTGTGATTAGCACCTAGAAGCTCTTTTAAGTTGCTCTTTAGTCTTGTATTTTCATATAAAAAGCCACCCCCATTTCAAAGATGATCACACATTAAACTGTTGTTTGGATGTGGAGCGTTCTCCAAAGAGAAGGAGTTTCTAGATTAGACTAAGGTAGGAAGATTCATCCTAAATGTGGCAGAACCTGAGGGGTAGAACCTTTGACAGGGCATGGTAGGAGTCATTTGAGTCATTAGAGATAGGACCTAAAGCACACTATGGAGCCCTGTTCTTTCTCTTTTTTGTTTGTTTGTTTGTTTTGGCTATGAGATGAACACTATGTTTCAACCAGTGTTCCCACTGTAGTGTGCTCACTCTTCACTGGTCCAAAACACCACGACCTCAATGTCAGGCAGAAATCTGGCTGACATTCATGGCCCTCTCCTTGAGGAGCAAGGCAAAACAAAGTATATTTATTCAAAGAGAGAGAGAGAGAGAGAGAGAGAGAGAGAGAGAGAGAGAGAGAGAGAAAGAGAGAAAGAGATATGAGGGCTCAGCCAGTGTCTCTCCTGTCAGAGAAAGAATATCTTCACAAACAAGTGAACTAGGAAGCCCAACTATGTGAATGTTGCATCCACATAAAGAATCTGAGCAAAACCAACCGGCTCACCTGATATCGGAAGCTGGAAAGCCCCTAATTCTGTAGTTGGAAAGCTGGGAACCCAAGAGAGTTGACAACATAAGTTCCAGCCCCAACTCAAGCCTACAGCAGGAGTATGTCCCAATTCAAAGACAGTCAGAACTGGAAAATGAATCACACATATCCAGCCTCTTGTGAGATTCAGTCACTCTACAACTGGATGAGACCAGCCCCGTGGAGAACTCTTTGCTTTACTCAACTGCTGATTCAAACATAAATCTACTTTAGAAGCACTCGCATGGACACACATGAAATATTCAATCTCATTTCTGGGTACCTGGTGGCCCTGTCAAAACCACATGTAAACACAACCATAAGAACCAACCGGCTGCCTTATCAATGAAAAGCCTAAAGATCTCCCACCGTGTCCTTCCTGTTAAAAGTCTTACTCCCTTTAGAGAGTCAAGTATGCCTTTGGGAGATACTCCAGATTCAAAGACATCATTGCACTTCCTTATCATTCCTCTTCTTGCTCCTGTGCATTTAAGATTAAAACACAACATAGAAAGGGCTTCTGAAATATCACCTTATACACATTTCCAAAGAGAGCCTATGGTCCTTCATGGTATCACAGTGCCTGGAAACCCCTTGGAATATGGGCAAACCATTTCTGAACCCATCTTGATGGTGAATCTCAACAACTACACAGTATCTGGAGTCACCTAAGAGACAAACTTCTGGGCATGTCTGAAAAGGAGGTTTTAGATTAGAATGAGGTGGGAAAACTCATCTTAAATGTTCTGGCACTATCCTCTGTGCTAAAGTCCCAAAAGGAGGAGGAAGAAAAAGAAAGAAAGAAAGAAAGAAAGAAAGAAAGAAAGAAAGAAAGAAAGAAAGAAAGAAAGAAAGAAAGAAAGAAAGAAGGGAGGGAGGGAGGGAGGGAGGGAGGGAGGGAGGGAAGAAGAAAGAAAATTATTCATTAACATTCATCTCTCTTTGCTTCCTGGTTGTAGATGTGGTGACACCAGCTGCCTCATGTTTCTGCTCGATGACTTCCCTCCAGGATGGACTGTGCCCATGAACTAAGCCAAAATAAATCATGCCTTTCCCAGGCTACTTCTTTCAGATGTTTTCTCACAGAAATTAGAAAAGTAATTAGTATGTTGTGCTACTTGAATCTATACTTTGTGAACAGGAAAGGTGGTGGGGTTAGGGATGGGTCTCAGCCTAGAGCCTTTGTCAAAGACAGTGTAGACTTTAGGAGAAAATCAACACTTACAGAGCTACCTCCTTCTGTGTGGCTTATGGAGGCACGGAGCAGAGAAGTGGCTTTCTCGCACTAGTGAAAGACTGTTTGTCTTTGGAAACTGATTTTTACTCAAAACCCAAATCCAGCCAGCAGCAGCACAGCTGATCAGACAGCTTTGGCTGAGATTCAATCATGAAAGGGGCCTGACACGGCCCATGAAGTGGAGATCAGGAGTGTTGTGTATGCACTTCAAGGTGCAATTGGTGGATCCTAATAGCTCTAATCCTATTGTGACTGACTTACAAATTCCAATTTTCCCCCAAATTAAACACTACCCAGGAAGAATGTCTACTTGTAGCATTGACTTTAAGGAAAACAGGAAGGCAGACAGCCATGAAGGCTGAAGCAACTCATGGGGGGAGCCTCCCATGTCCACTATGGTCAACAGAAGACACTCCTCATTCATGGAAAGCACCATGTGAAAGCCAGGAAAGTGGGGTGATGCATGCCTGTAATCTTAGCCCTTTAAAGGCTAAGGCTGGAGAATGTGATAGCTGAGGCTACACAGACGATTTCAGGCCAGCTAGGCTATTGAGTGATAGCTTACCTCAAAACTGGAAGAGTACACAGAACCCCACTGACATTGCCACTGAGACTGTGAGTGAGCTCTGTGGCTCACTTATCAGCTGGATTCTCGGAGACACAGCACCACCCCTGACATCGCATTGTCCCAGAAGCATATGCTCCGAACTCATAGGGAGATCTCACCTTCTTTAGAGATTGACCTACAGGCATCCTGCTTAATGGTGTTGGAGACCCAAGCCACAGAAGGCTTGCAGAGCAGCAGATGTGACCCAGAGGGATGGGGCCAATGCATCTTCCTGCATGGCAATATGGAGTCCTGTGGAGGAGCTGTCATCCATCAAGAACATCATTTCACTCACTCATACCTTTATAGGGAACCTCTTGGATTCCAAGGATATTTTTGGATTCTGGGAGGTTTAAGTGTCAATAGTGTGTGTGTGTGTGTGTGTGTGTGTGTGTGTGTGTGTGTGTAAATATGAAAGGGTAGAGTCTTTCACCACTGGATCGTGGGTGTCTCTGAGCCCCAGCAAATGTTTCAGTATCTGAAAGTTGGTCTGCAGCCAAACATCACTCAGATCAGTAAGGCAGAGTTCCCGGTTCCTCAGGCTTCCAGGTCAGGCCACGTGCAGGGTCCATTCTGCAGATCTCAAGGCTTAACTACATATTACTGTTCCTGCTGTCCTGTTTTGCTGCTGGGCTTCCTCATGCCTTCATGTGACTGGCAGGCATGGCCTAGCGCAGAAGCAGCGAGATAGGCACAAATGGACTTCACACCCCGTTTTCACTTCGGCAGTACTCCAGAGGTTATATTAGGTCAAGAGAAAAGCAAGTCAGTGAAGTAGCTCGATGGTGAGGCCTCTCTCACTTTCTAGGCCTGCTGGCCATCTTTCCCTGCCACCCTCCCCCACTCCCTGTGGGTCTTTCCAGGTACTGTGGAAAGACACTGTTCAAACTCTAGATATTAATTAATTGCCTGGCAGCCTCTTCCTGCCAACTCCAAGCCCTAATTACTCGTAGTTCTCCCTGCCTGTTTTTTTTCCTTGCTCCCAAGGGCTTCTGGGCTTCTCTGCCATTCTCTTCCAGTTCTGGTTTCCCAGAAGACTCCAAGTTGCTGTTGAAAAGGAATGTGGGGTATACCCCGAGTCTGTCCCCAGTGGTCCTGGATAATCACATGGATAGCCAGGGGCAGACCTGGCATGTAGTGGGCCTGTGTATAACTGGATCTGCTACTGCCTGTAGGGATGCTTGCTGATGCTGGAATGCTCAGGGCGTCCATTCTTGCCTGCAGAGTCTGTTTTGCCAGACACCATGGTCCTTGCCTGATGCTCCTGCAGACCTGTGGAGGAGGAGGAGAATGGAGATATGGCCATGTGTGTCATCCCAGGTGTAAGACTGGCTGTGAGGGGCAGGAGAACCTGATGCATGCTTTAGAAGCAGCAGCCCCCAAACAGCCAACTGTGTTCATGGTCCATACACATGAGTCTTCAGCCCCTGTCCCATCTCAGGTCCTCTCGCTCTGGAGTTTCCAACAACCTCTGTCTTTTCAGGGTCAGGCAATCATGTGCTAAGCGCAGGCACCTTTGCTGAATAGTTTATAAGTGATTGAAAACGGGGGACACAGCAGATGTTGTTTTCCATGGTAGTCCCAGCATGCTTCTGTTTGCCTCGTTTCCCCAACCCTGCTCAACAAAGAAGGTGTTGTCCTTCAGAGCGGACAAAGGAGGGACCATGCTAAGGACGTCCTGAATAGAGTGCTGCATGCACGCTATGATTGGTCCTTACCTGTGCAGACACAGGGACTGAAATGTGACTCCAGGGATGCTAACGGAATCCTTTGGACTCGATCGTGAGGAAGCATCTTCCAGGAGATGCCATCAAAGAACTTGAGCTGAGGATATTCAACACCAATGGCTTCACACCTTCATATACCATGCTGAAATAGAGCTAGGGTGGGACTCTACCTACACAGCAACCGGGCGTAGACACCTTGTGGAAGGGATAGGAGATAGCCCACATGGCCTCCAACTGACCGGAAGGTGGACATGCAGCAGACAAGCAGGGTGGGAGCTGAGGGAGGCAGCAGCAGAGACTGGAGTGAAACCAATAAGGCCAACATAAGCCCAGGAGCAGCAGGAGCCACCAGGTTCAAAGGGAGACAAAGAAGATCTTTGTGGAGGTATTCCTGTGGGGACCATGAAGATGGACTTCTGGAATGATGAGAGAATATACCTGGCAATTTTGAGCTTCAAGGCTGGTGGTGATTTTCCATGGCATCCAAGGACATGGAAACAGCACAGTTAAACACAGTAAAATAGCCTTTGGGGGTCCTCTGGCAGGGAGGCTTTGCCACGGTGAATGCAGGGGTAAGTGACAATTAAGTCATTGCATTCAGACCCTACTGACATAAGTCCACCAGCAGTGTTGTACCTGATGAGCAGCCCTGAGAGCCACCTTGTAAACTTTATGCAGAGATTGGATTTGTAGATAGAAGCTTGGGTTTTACTCAAGGCGCCTCTGGGCTCTGCACATCGCTGTTTTGAAAGAAGCTGGCTGGGGTCTCCAAGGATATACATACCTTGTAGAGCTAATCCAGAATTCTGAGTTTAAGTCTTCCTTCTGGAGCCACACCCTCCAGAAACCACCCACAAACTCACTCACCCTCGAGGGCCCACATCTGAGTAAACATCAGGCAGATTACATCTGTGAGCCTATGTGCATAAGATGCTGAGAGAGGCAGCCCTGGGTGTTTAGTCCCTGGTTATTGACCATTCCCTCAGCACAATGATCTACACATTGAGGGAACTATCTGTAATAACTGACTGTACTAAAAATGCCATGCTCTCAGAAGTAAGTCTTCATCACCCACCATGGGGGCCTTGGACCCCAAGTCCCAGCCAGCCCCAGCCTGTCTCCCTTCGTGCAGCAGAATCAAGAATTACTCTGAATAGTGGTTGCCTTACTCCAAGCACGGAGCACTGTTGCCGGCCCCACGGAATGGCCACTGTTGTGACACTAGCCAGGTGAGCCCTCTCCAGTCCCAGGAGCCACATCTGAAGCAGGCCTGTCTGACACATTAACAGGCTGGCTCACTTTTGAGAGCATGGCAAGGGCCCTCTTTGCTTTTCACACCTTGGCCTTGCTCTGGGGAGGAACTACAGGAAGAGCTGGCAAGGGGTGTGAAAAATCAAAGTCACCACAAAGATTCCTCACACCCCAGGGGCGACAGGTTTGTCCCAGGTCTGAAAGACTAAAAGAGAGACAGGCTTTTGCTTTCATAGAAGACACTGGTATTCAAATAGCCACTGTTACTGGGGCAAGGCCCTTGAGAGAGTTCTGTGTGGGACCAAGGGACCCGAAGAGCTCATGGAAGGAGCCACAGGGAAAATCAGGTCAAAGATGCTGCAGGGGGGTCCAGGGGACCTGGGTCTGCTTTTGAGTTCTGTCCAGGTTCAGCTGGAACTTATTTTCATCTCAAGCCCTGAGTTCTATCGAACCTTGTGTGGAGAAGCCCCTGGCCACCTGCTAGTGTCAGAGTACCCCTGGAGGTGACTGTGTGGGAAAGGAGACACCCTGGTAACAGATTTTGCCAGCTGTGCCTGGTACCATGAGTCTAGGCACTTGAGTGAACGGTTTTATGCTGGAATTCTCACTCCAAATTCTTAACTTCTGGGCAGCCTGTGTTCATCTCCCACTTGTATCACTAAAATGACATTTTCTGCAAGTGCTGTCGGAAGAAACTAGAATAGTCCTTCATTTATTTGGCAAGAGACACTTCAGCTGAGCCTTCAAGGCTTGTGTCTCAGGCCTGCTGCTGTGTGCATCCCAGAGCATCAGTCCTCAGTGCCAGGGCCTTGTGAAAGGTACACTGTGCTTTCATGATGGTGTTGAGACTGTGTGGCCTTTGGTGACCTCCAGGGGCATATACGGATGATGCCAAGGTACCCTGACTGCTTACAGAGAGTATAATGGATGAGACTTTGTATCTGCCCCAGTGTGTGGGAGTTGGGGCTCCAGGGGAAACCAAGAAGAGCAGAATCAAAGAGACTGTGTCTGCTAAGGGATGTGTGATAAGGTTTATATGACGGAGAGTGTGTGTAGGAGTGTGTCCAGGGCTATATCTTCAGGGCCTTGTGATTAGGCGTGTATAGTGTATTTATAGGGTTGTATGTGAAAATATCTATAGGCAGGGATGTATGTGTTGGGCTATGGGTTGTGGGCAATGGTTGTGTGCAAATGTCTCTATTCAAAGATCCATGTTTAGGGCTAACATGTAGAGAGTGTATGTAGATACCTGTGTGCAGGCATGTGTGTATAGAGCTGTGTGTACCTGATGAAGTGATACCCTGATATATCAACATGAACTTCTGAGAGCAGTGGACAGTGGTTGATATAATTAAAAGGTTTGGATGAGGTGTACCATCTGACAGATGTGTAGACTGGAGGTCCAAGATCACATGTTCGTCCTGGACCACAGGGGAAGGGTGGTCCAGGGAGCACCTGCCACAATAGATGGCGTCTTTGTGAATCCATCCACCGTGGGGGTAAACAGCTGCATCAGACAGACTCACAGCCCCCAACACTCTGTCCTCCTGCATCCCTCCGGAGGAACAGACAACAATGGCTTGCTGTCTCTCTGTTGTTGCTCACTGTAAAACTTCCCCAGGGTGCTGATGGCCTGTCTGGGTTATAAGGGCCTTCACTATGGGGCCTGAAGTGTCTGGTGTTTAGTCTGCTAAGTGAGCAGGTGGAAAGCATGCTTTGTCTGACATGTCTATTTTGAAATTACCTTCTCATTTGGAATCACTGTGATTTGGGGGGCAGCTCTGCTGGGGTGGGTCGGAGATGAAATCTTATATACCATCCTCGCCTCTGGACTAGGGACAGATTGATCCTGACCACACCTGGAAGGCTGTCTTCCTCTCCTTTAAACCATGGCTCCCTTTGTTTATCACTATTTTCATTTTCCACCTCGGGGTTTCTCTTCATTCTAAGTTTATTGTTAATGAAATTCTCAGTCAAGCCCCAGGCAGCGGCAAGTCCCACTTGGACCCTGGGCTCACAAGTGAGGCCACTAGGAACATCTGTCCAGCTCTCGGTAACTTTGAGACCCATTGATCTTGCCTCATTAAATTGTGTCAAATCAGCACCTTCCAGGGCTCCAGGACAGGGGCTCGTTCTAAGAATAATATGGCCATTTATAAAGCAAGGCAACTTCCATTGTTTTTTGTTTTGCCCTCACTCTTTTTAAAAGGCTCAGCCTCATGGGGCCTCTCTTAGGAAGCTGAAAGGACGCTCTCTGGGAAAACAATGCCACCGTCTACTTAGCATCCAATCAGCAAGTGTCTAGCTGTGTAGAGCAGGTCAGACTCTGCCTTGTGCCCCCTCATCCTTCATCTTCTTCCCAGCAGCATCTAGGAGCAATGAAGGCAGGGTGCTGGGGTGCTGGACCGACAGGGTATGATGGCCGTCCCAGCAGGAAGGGGCACAGGCAAGCCATGGGTTTTTCCTACAGAAGAAATGTGTTTAGTAACTCAAGGAGTCATGAGGTCTGCCTGAGTGCATTTTGGAGTGGGGTGCCACAGCTTTGTCGCAGGTGAACCTTTGTAGGGAGCACAGAAAGTTGGTCTAAGCTCTTTTTCCAGCAGTGCTGAAGCCCGCCTGCTTACCTCTTCTGATGATGCAGAGACATCTTGTCCACACTTGGCACAGTGTAGGTGCCTTGGGAATATTTGTTGAACTCAATGTAACTCCACTTAGAGTGTCAATGTATGAAGGACACTGAGAATAGACCTTGTAGACACACTGTACTTCCAGAAGGGTTTACACTCTTGTCAGAAGAATTGTCAGGTAATTTCATTAAAACTGCGGGGCATGAAAAAGACCCAGATGAGGAGGAGTCGCTGTCCCGTGGAGAGAGCTCCCTGAACTAGGAAGGGAGAACGGCTGCACTTGAAGGTAAGAGGTGGCTTTCACCGGAGCTGGAGTGAACTAGTCCCGTTGACCTCCTATGCTGTCAGGAGTAATGAACAGAGAAGACTGTCCCTGGAATCTGTGTGTCCAGGCAGCTAATGTGGAGTGTTGCTTGCCTGTGTGGAAGGAGTCCCATGATCCATGTTATGCCTCTGTGCTGAGGTGAGTGGCATCCCTCCCACACAGGGGCCCTCCTGCCTAGGCTGGAGCAGGTATAGTACATATGCCATAAAGAAGAGCTTGGTTAGAGAGCAAGGTTTAACTCAGGCCGCACTCAAGTCTCATGTTGCCATGGTGCAATGGAGGCTAGCCATAACCCCACTGAACAGTATGGGAAAGCAGATTGGTGGGGCATCTTGGCCAGCACTGGTTTAGATTGGTTTATATGGCAACTAAGAAGAGTTGGGCAGCATAGGACCCCATGCTCCACGCTGCTTCCACAGTTTCTAAGAAGCAGAGGACTTGTGCTAGCTTAGGGAACAGCTTAGATCAGCCGGTGAGAGAGAACATCGATGCACATTGAACCATGATGGGGGCAAGTGTCTCTGTGATGACTGGATGACACGTTTGGGCCTCATTTTTTTTTTAATCTGTAGAGTAAGGTCCTTTGATTATATAGCAACCACTGTTAGTGGGGTTTGCACCGAGACAGGCACAGCATTTGGCCAATGGAGTTTCCTCTCATTGTACCCTCATGAGAAATAAAGGAAGTACAACAGGATATGGTCTCTATGAGCTCCTGAGGAGCATACAGGCTCCTGAGAGCTGTGTGGAATTATAGAATACATAGGTACCCTGAAGAACTTGCAGAAGAATAGAGAAATGTGGAGATCAAGAAGGAGCCATCAGTGTGCTCTATCAGGGTATCAGGAGCGAGGGTAGGTAGTCACTAAACACAGCTCTCCCCTGAGCCCCAGGAATGAATGTTTGGGGTTGGAGGCTCCCAGAAGGGGGCAGCAGAGCAGAGATCCTTGACAAAGGTCAGTGGAACTATAGCCAGGGCTGGATAAAGCCCAGTCACTGGGCAGCAGGCTGGAAGCAGGGGCAGACAGGATTGACCCCAAAGGTCAGGACACTACAGTTATGCCTCCTGCTGCCATGAGCCCCGCAAGTGAGGAGTATGTGCCAGTCTCTCCTAGGTCTTCATCCAACCTCCTCCCTGATGACACCAAGCAAATATTTGCCAAAGAGTTTTCATTAAATTCTAAAGACAAATTTTATGGTAATTTAAGTCATATGATTCTGATTCATTGACAATGAAATCACCAACATTTTTGGCAACTTAATTGTGGATATTCCTGTGGCTCTCTAAATGTTCTTAGCATCTACTATTTCATAATCAGACATACAGGCACATAAACACACAAAAGAAAACCCGGAGATGCAAAATATGATACTCAATGTGCTTTCAAGACCAGTAAGACAAAGCTTGTATCCTGTTTGTGCCCCCTAGGAACTTTTGGATGTGTTTCTTCCCATATCATCTCCTGCCAGGATGACCCTGAAACAAGGGTGTGACCCAGAAGCTCACTCCACATCCCAGCACAACACTGTGCAAGTTGCCCAAACACAGTCTCCTGGACTGTGTCTGTGACTATTTGAAAAAGTCCAAGTAAGAAGGGTTTGGTGAGTCAGTGTGTTTGCTACACAACCTAAATGAATTCTCGTGGTGTGCATCCTTCCTTTCTAGGGTGTGGGGAAATCCCTGGTACTTTGTATTCATTAAATCATGTCTAACTCATATTTAAAAGTATATAGATCAGTGGTTCTCAACCTTCTTAAAGCTGTGACCCTTTAATACAGTTCCTCATGTTACTCTCCTTCCCACTCACACCTTCCTCTGCCCATCAACACCCTCACCTTCCCACCTACACCCTCCCCTGCCTACTCACACCCTCTCCTTCCCACCCACAACAAGCCCTGCCCACCAACCTCAATGAAACCTGCTCCTCTTGGCCTTTTTGCCCTGGCTGTGATTTTCCTTCCCTAAACCAGGTTTCTCAGATTTCCCCCTCACTGCTATCCCAGACTATTCCCACCGACTTCTGCTGGGACCCTGGGCTTACTGAGGTTTCAGCAGCTGATGAGAGGAGGTGCTGGGAGATGGAAGATTTGTGCTCAAGTATCTTGCTCAAAAGGTATCTGCCACTTCCAAGTTTCCACTGATGTATTTTCATTGACTTCGTAGACATTGATTGGGCAGTTGCTGTTTGTAGGTTTAGCTGGGGAAGTTGTGAGATTACCTGTGATCCCATCCTAACCCCACCCCAAAGTTCCTTAACCTATTCAGGGTTACCTGCCCCTTTCCTTAGGTTGATCTTGAAAAACTAAGAGCTTTATTGTCACATAACTTTGTCTCTCTCATTCCCAGGAAATTGGGTAAGGTATATCCATGGAAAACAGGCATTCATAAAGAAATCTATTAAAGTCCTCTGACCAGGATTTTGCAGTCCCAAGTTCAGCATTCCTGAACAGGTATCTCTGAGAGGCATCCTGTGCAGCCCAGACCCTGGGTTCCATTGCCGAAGACACCCCTGCCAGCCTGTTGCTGGCATCTTGTGGTCAGAGCCAGTGACAGTGACAGCCTTGGCTGTGAAGTCTTCCTGGAGGTATCATTTATTTCCTTCTTGGGTCTCTGAGGGAGTTGAAGATTAATTAGTTAGAGTTGAAGATTAGATAGTTACAGTTTTTCTTGTTAAGAATTTTAGAAAAGAAACTCACTAAAGAGTAAGTGTATAAATTTGAAAGACGTTATAAGATAGTTCTGTTAGTAATATAAGTTAGGATAGAAAATGAATCAGGTACATTTTGGACTTACCAAAACAAGATAAATAATGGAATTATTTTCTCTGAAATTGTCAAATGCAAATGGACTAGATATTGTTTAGGTATTTATTTCTTGTATATGTGGTATATAGTTATTGTACTTTTGTATATAGTTTTTCTTATATTAATTATAGCTTTTTTCCTTTTTTCTTTTTATTAAAATAGAAAAGGGGAATATGGTGATATTTTATTTGTACTGAAATGTGATTTTATTTGTATGTTAATAAATAAAGTTGCCTGGGGGTCAAAGCTAATAGCAAGCCATAGCAGAAGCTGGGCAGTTGTGGTGCACACTTTTAATCTCAGTAGTTGGGAGGCAGAGCTAGGTGGATCTCTGTGTGTTCAAGGATACAGCCAGCATGGAGACACATGCCTTTAATCTCAATACCAACCATAGTAGACCTGGAAGTCTGTATAGACAGGCAGTGACGAGGAGGTCATGTGGTTGGGTTTACAACCAATGAGAAGGCAGAACAGAAAGTCAATAAAAAGACAGACACACAGGAAGTAGGTCTCTTTCTTAGGGGAAGGACGATAGCGGCAGCAAAGGGTGAGAAAGGCAGTTTTAAGTATCAGCTCTCAGCAACTGCTCTGACCTCTTGGGCTTTTAACTGTGCATTTGGCTCTGTGTTTCTTATTTAATAAGACTGTTCATCTACATCTGGCACCCAATGTTGGGAGCCCTCTGCTGTGAGTATTGGCAATTTTTTATGCTCTTGTTCTGTGGCACTCACAGGTGAGTAAGGAATGCTGTTTTCAGATTTTTGTGACATCACAATGTGTTTTTCAATCTGTAGACAAGGAAATTAAAATCGTAGATATATTTTGCCAAAGAGTTCATTCTTCTGTCAAGTCGTCTATGATGCCTGGGAAGTGTAGAATGTAGCTCACATGTCTGTGACTCTTCTGTCCTGGGACCTTCTAGTAAGAGAGCTTGTGCTTGGCAGAGGGTAGGCATGGCAGGAGACCAGGGGTCAGAGGTCAGACAGGGACTTCAGCACCAAGGAAGCTCAGGTGGTGACCTCAGTGGCATGCTCTAGCTAGGGCTGCCATGCTAGATGGCACCATGATGATCCTGAGGCCGTTATCACAATAGGGTTGGCCTCTGCGTAGATCAGAACAGCCTGCAGTCATGGGATCTGGCTCTGTGGATAGGAGCACTTGCTAAATAAGTTTGAGGACCTGAGTTCTAATGCCAGCACCCAGGTAAAAATGTCAGCTGTAACCTTGTGCACTTGTAAACCCAGCATTGTAGGGGCTCAACTGAACAATGGCGAGCTCTGGGTTCAGTAAGAGACCCTGTCTCAAGGGCATGAACAGGAGTGGTAGAGCAAGACACTCAATGTCCTCCTCTGCCATCTGCATGCTTGCACATGGGTGAGTGATATGTATACACACACATGCACCACACACACACACACACACACACACACACACACACACACACACATGCCCCACTCTGGGGAAAAAAAAAGAGGAAATCGAATCCATCTTCTTCATCTTCTTTTTACAGGGAGGGAAATGAAAAGGATTAATCTTCCTCTGTGTCTCTGGGAATTTCCAAGCCTCAGTTTCCCCCTATGAAAATGGGATTCATAGTCTGTCTCATACCCAAGTGCCTAGAGTCCTCTTGGGAGAATTGCTGCTTCCTTACTCTTGGCTGTTTCTTGCCCAGAAATCTGGGGAGGAGCAAGAGGTACAGGGAGAATGCATCCCTGTAGCCAGGGTCTTTGGGCTCATTGTTCTCCCAGACTTTGGCTGGACAGCTTTGTTTGAACACATCTCTTCTTTGTTTTAGTTTCCATAAGGACTTGCGTTCTTTAGAATCCTGCATTCTACCTGGGAGTGTGCCTGTCCATGTGGGTGCTACCTGAGGTCTGAGTGATGGCAGAGCTGAAAAGCATGGGTGTGGAATAGGCCTCAGGCCTAGGTTGTCTTCTTGCAGCAAGGTTTGCACAAGAGGACTTGTGAGGGCAGGGCCCACCAATTAGAAGGGAAGCTGCCCCTCAGAGTAGGGCTCTGTTCACCTCTGTGTCAGCACAAGCAGCTCTGGCACAACATGGCATCTAAACCCACAGCTGGGTGTCTCAAACACCAGACCCTCACCGTGGAGGAAAGCTTCACTTTTGACCTGTTAAAGGCCCACAAGTTACAGCCTTTGGGTACCCATCACTAACCATAAAAGAAAAAAAAAGTAAACAGAATTAAAAACGAAGATAGTTAGAAGTACCAGGCATGAACTTCCATTTCGAAAGTGGGTTTTAAATCCAATCAGAAAATGGTTGGTTACTACATAATGTTGTGCCCTCATTGTACCAGCAGGCATTTCTTCATAGGCCAAAGAAAGAATGAAGTAAAATGAAATAGCTGTTCTTTTCAAATTGCCTGGAAGGATCGTAACAGGCCAAGTGTGGAGAATGTTCCATACAGCACAGGTAAAGGGCCTTGGTGAAGGGAAATCTTTCCCACTGGAGTATGAAGTGATGAGAGGGTGTAAGACAGACAGGAAGGCTAGGAGCAGAGTTTGGAGAAAGGCATTTGTGGGCCATTGTGTCAAGGAAAGGTCTGTGTTTCCCACATAGGAGCTCTTTCGTCTATTGTGTTTTAAGCACAGGCAAGACCTCAAAAGGAGACTGGGAAAGCCAGGCAAATATGAAGGCACTTCTTCACTGCCCACCCCAGGGGCTCCTCTGTGCTATGTTCCTTGGACACCTTTCTGCTGCCACCCCTGGGCATGCTGATGCCCTCAGTGGCTTTGTAACTGACAGGTGAGTGAGCAGGAAAAAGATCTATCCATGGAGGAGACTCTTTTGGAAAGCAACCAAGGTCACTGCATCTAGTAAGCTCTCTGTTATCACAGAGACTCCAAAACCATGGAAGTCAGTGGCAGACCTGCGGGTCTGAGTTGAGACTTCGTGAGAGAGAAGAATGTGAGAGTGGGCACTGTGAACTGGAGAAGACCCAAAGGTGGACACTCAGCTATCCTGGAGAGGGCCTGAGTGACAGAGGACCAGTGGGGCTGCCCTACACAGCCATCCTCGGCCTTGGCATTGAGCCCCCCGCACATGGGATGTGCTCCTCAGAGTCAGCTGGAGCCTCACATCAAGGCTGAATCTTTAACAAAAGTGGGTATTTTAATATGATTTTGAACTTTCAATCTCAGAGGATTTATGATTTACTAATAACTACAAATTCATGAATCGAGAATGGGATCAAAATGAGACCAAATGTTCCATCATCCATGAAGATGCTCACCTTACCACATTTCTTCTTATCATCATTAATTTTACCAAGCTGATTGCCCAGAATAATTATTTCTGAGTCAAAATTGTTTTCTGTAATTCATCCGTCTCACAATTGTGTGTAATAACCAGGTCTATTTATTTTTTCTTAAGTAATCATGGTATTTTCATCAAAATTCATTAGAACCTGCTTCTAGGTGGACATGCTTTTAAAATATTCAAATTTATGGTTAATGTTTTATTAACCATATTTAACCTATAATTATTTTTCTAATGAAAATTATTCTGACTGCGCCATCTGATGTTATGAGGCTAGTAGTTCAAACAGAATCCAGAGAAACATTTATGCACAAAGGACTAGGCATTAGTCATTTGGAAGGAAGGATTTATGCTCTGTATAATTAATTGTTCCCTGAGTTTGACAGTCCATAGTTTACTCCAATGCATTATTTACACTGGAAGAGGCATAGTGGTTTACCCTCTCAAAGGTTAGGAAAATATAAATATACCCATAATCCGAAAGCAGGTAGCTATAGGGCAATAGATAGTAGTGGGTGTGTTGTTTGTATGAAAAAATACATATGCACACATATATAATATTTTTAATAAGTCTGTACACTCAACATTCTATAGATGCTGCAATGGTTAATTTGTAAGTGTGTGTGTGCATGTAGTTTGTATATAGAATATATAGATATCTACATCTAGAATCTATAATATTGCTATATACTAGGGTGTATATAGCATATGTTAACTGGTGAATGAGTATACATTTGTGTCTATATGGTTTACTTATAGAGTATAATGAATTCTGCATATGCTGGAGTACTACAGTGGGCTGTGAGTGTTGTGGTGCCCACATTTATGTGTGTGTACAAATGTGTTTACACACTTCCATAGTGCTGCTCAAGCACTCGTAAACCAGCTGATGTCTGAAAGTGCAGGAAAACAAAGAGGGCGGTGGTACATTGGGACCTTGCTTCCCAGTACTATATTATGGTCATTGGATTTTTGGCATCTTTGGTGGCAGGGAGAAGAGTGTCCTATTTGAGATTAAGGCTGCCATCATGGGGCAGGTGGATTTGACTTTTGAGTGAAGGGACAACCACAACACAACATGTGTAGTTCTGGTTTTGTTTCATTTTTGGCCCCTTTAAGGTTTGTTTAGCAAGTCTCCTGTGGGGCCACAGTGGGAAGTTACCTGCTGCCCAGATGAAGACCGACTGGTAGACAGACATGCAGGTGAGATGTCTCATCTGATCACTATGTGTGACTAGTGGTCAGTCTTCAGTGTATGTGCATTATGTTCTCGGCTATTTGATAACATTTTCATAGATATTTCATAGCCTGGTCTGAAGGAGTCATTCCTTCAGTAAGGGTCATCCGACTGTCTGCTTTCTGCACGTCTGTTTCTTGGACCAGGCAAACCCTAATCCCCACAGCAGCTTCGAGAGGCTCAAGCACTTTGTGGGGAACCCCATGTACACCATGCAACAAACCAGTGGAACTTTACAGACATTTCAAAATACTGATCCAATAACAATAGAGGGAAAACCTGGAAGACAATGCTACCCAGGGGAAGACCTTCAGTTAGATATAAACACAGTGATGAGATGTAGGTGATGTGACTTGCGTTCCACTCAGGAGGTGGCTCCCACATCTCACCCCAGGATCTTCTGGACTCAAGTGTCTGATCAAAATGTTCCCTTAAAATCCAAAAGACACTAAGTCAGCTAAGTATATGAAATAATTTTTAACTTGTATTTTCAGCTTGCCGTAATACGACCCCATCATGAGTCAAGGTCCATCCGTAGCCAGCCTATAAAAAGCTCCGTTTAGTCAAAATGAGTAATGGCAGAGATCTGTTGTATAACATTGCACCTATAGCAATAAATATATCATTGTGATTACAAAGAAAGGCTTTGTGCTAAATATCCTTCACAACATACACAACACACACACACACACACACACACACACACACACACACACGCCCGCATGTGCACACACACATTCATAAAAAGTCACAGAAAAGTCATTGAGGTGATGGAATATTTCCTCCTCTGTGACAATATCAAGAGTTTGTGTACATCAGGTTGCACCATCACAAACACATTATTATATACCAAGTGTAACATAGGCATTATATGAAAATTTTGTTTCCTAATTTTTAAATCCTCAGTAAAGTTTTTTTTTTGTAAAAGTAAAAAAAGAACAAAACAAAACAAAAAAGATATCAAATGACCAAAAGTTTCCCTTTTAGGATAAGTCCTGGGACCAAAAGAAAGAGAGATGGAAGTCTGTGGACTGTTCTGAGAAGTCATGTGCTGGCACTTGGTGGCACTTACTGTCATCTCTGGAAACTGGCCATGGCGTGGCTATTGGACTTGTGATGGGTGACAGCAGGTTGTCCTAAGCAGGGACATGCATAGGAGCTCTGTGGTCCTCAGAACTCATCTACTAAAGGATGGCTTCCCTCCCCAGCCCACCTCAACCACCTCAGCCCCAAGTCCATCACAGTAGAGCAGAGACACTTCACCCAGTGCACAAAAATGCAAGCATGTCTGTCTGTATGGGCTGGGTTGACCAACTTCATGCAACCTATCTTTTATGTACCTAAACTACAATGTTTTGCATCCAATTCTTCCTGCTTAACACACCCTCCCTGTCGACTTTCCCAAGTATTCATAGCTTCTGACAATAGTGTCCAGCAAGTATTTTCAACCACATGATGAAACCTGACCTCTGTATGTTGTCTGACTTAACCCTGGAGCTACCGGGATCCTGTACAGAGTCCAGAAAAAAATGCCCTTATCCCAAACAAGAGAGCTGAGCCAAGTGGCCTCCCAAACTCCATGCTCCCAAGCTCTTAGAGGAAAACATGCTGTGATAGACCACTCTGGACTTCAGGGCCAGAGGTTTGGCTAAGAGGCCAGCAGAGGTCTTAAGTAGGAAGTCACATGCACTAATGAAGAGACTTGGGAATATTCGAAGGCTGACCCTCAGCCTTCCTGAGGAGTTTCTAAGGGAGCAGTTGGGAATGGGAGTCACGACCCTTTTTGATCTTTTCTGACCTTCTGGCCCCACTGATCACATAACTGCCCCAGAAGTCCAGACATGGCTCAGACTATGATCTCATCAAAGAAAAGTTTTTTTTTTTAATTTTTTCAAATTTCTAGTAAAAACGTTCAAATTTCTTTCAAAGCAGCTTTGTCTATATCAGGGACCATCTCTCTCTTCCCCCATTCTTTTTTAAAGTAACCTATTATTTAAAAATTGCCAATAAATAAAAATATCACACACCAAAACTAACCAGATCCAACTCAATAAAAGTTCTATACAATTAGAATAGGCACTGAGAAGGAAAGACATGGAGCATCACATGAACCCACAGGAGCATTTTTAGATTTATACATATACTGTTGACTGATTCTGCATATGAGGAGAGAGCACATGGCCTTTTTTAATTGAACAACATTATGTGATCTTGTCTAATATTATGCATTTTAAGTTCATCCATTTTCCTGCAAATTTTTGAACTCCGTTCTTCTTTAGAGTGGAATACTATATATATATGTATATATATGTGTATATGTATACATATACCTATACCTATACATATACATATACATATAGTATTATATATGTGTGTATGTGTGTGTACATACAAGTTTATATACACACACATACATGTGTGTATATATACATATATTACCTAGCCATCTGTTGATGAACAACTAGGTTGATTGATTCCAGGTGGTGGCACACATTTTTAATCTCAGGATTCAGGAGGCAGAGGCAGACAGATCTCTGTGAGTTCCAGGCCAGCCTCATCTACACAGTGAGTTCCAAGGCAGCCAGGGCTAAACCCTGTCTGGGAAAGGCGGGTAGTATTTTCTACCCCAATATCTGTTTTTCTTCTAAAAATTTCATGTTTGAACTTTACAATTCAAACCTTGATCCAGTTTGAATTAATATTTGTACAAGCTGAAGACAGGAATAGAATTTCATTCTTCTGTAGGTGAGATCTAGTTTTGCCAGCAAAACTTCATTGGACAAATAGATTATCTTTTTTCCCCCAAGTATGTTTTTGTCCCCTTTTAAATAATTAAGCGAGCATAGCTTTGTCATTTTGTTTATGGCTGCTCTGTTCTGTTCCATCGGCCTCCCTGTCTATCCTATTTTTCTGCCAGTCCTGAGCTGCTTTATCCCTGTTGCTCCTTAGAGTAATTTAAAGATCAGGTCATTTTAACACCTCCAACATTGTTCTTAACCCTGAGAATTACTTTCACTATTTATTTGTGGTCATTTGTGGTTTGATATAAATTCCCAAATTGTTTTTCCTAAGCATGAAAAATATATTCTGAGAGGTATTACATTAATTCTGAATAGTATATTTGATAGTATAGCTATCTTCACAATATTAATTCTGCCTATCCAGGAACATGGAATATTTTTTCATCATCTAATATCTTCTGTCATTTCCTTTTTCAGCATCTTGAACTTTTTAATATAAAGGTCTTTCACATCTTTGAGTAATATTTCTAAATACTTGATGTCAGGGAAAGTAATTTTGAATGGAATATTTTTATTTTTTCCTAGTTATTTCTCAGAGAGTGGGTTGTTAAATATTGTTGTGTCTTCTTTTAAATACTGATTTTATGCCATACAACTGTACTGTGCTCATCAAGTCTAAGAGTTTTATGCTAGGTTCTATAGAGCCTTGTAAGTAATGGATCATATCATCTGCAAATAGGGATATTTCACCCTTTTTCTTCCTATTTTTATCCCTTTTATGTCTTTCTCTTGACTAACTGCTATAGATAAGATTCTGGGCACCATATCAAATAAGAGGAGACAGTGGGCATACTTGTCTCATTCTGATTTTAGAGGAAATGCTCTCAGTTTGTCCCCACTTCATATAACAATGGATATATATTTGTTAAATGCAGACTTTATTATATTGAAGTATGTTCCATCTGTTCCTAAAGCCTTCAGAACTTTTATCATGAAGTCATGTTGAATTTTGTCAAATGTGTTTTCATCATTGAATTAAATAATTGTGTAGTTTCTGTCCCTGAGTTCATTTATATGAACTATTACATTTATAGATTTATGTATGTTGAACCAACCTTATCATTCTGGAATAAAACTTACTAGGTCATAGTGTAGAATCTTCTTAATGTTCATGGATTTGTCTTGTAATTATTTTGTTAAGAATTTTTGAATTTGTATTCATCAAAGAAATTTGTATGTAGTGTTGTACTTTTGTAGTATCTTTAAGGAACTTTGGTATTAAGATGATATTGGCTTCATATAATAAGTTTGGTAGGGCTCCTTCATTTTATATTTAATAAATTGAGATAATTGGTATAAGATCTTCCTTGAAAGTTGGATGGAATTCAACAGGAACCCCTTCTGGTTCTGGACTTTTTCCTGAGGGGAAGTTTTTAAATAAGGGCTTCAATCTCATTGTTTATACTGGGTCTGCTTGTGTTATTTGTACATTCAGGGCTTACTTTTGGTAGATATGCTTTTATAATTCTATTTCTTCTGTATTATCCAGGTTTTCATAGTATAAGTTTTTATAGTAGTTTCTAATGATGGTCTCTAAATGCCAAGAAAGACAGTTATAGTGGCAGCCTTTTAGTATCTCTATTTAATAAGTTGCATGTTCTTCCTAAATTTTTTTTGTCAAATTAGCTAGTGATTTCTCCATCTTAATAACTTTTTCAAAAGAAAATCGAATCTTTGGTTGATTTAGGATATTGTTCTTTTAATTTCCATTTTATTCATTTCTCCCCAAATCTTTATTATTTCTTGCCATAGTATGCTGTGTTTGGGGTTAGCCATTTGCTGTTTTTGAGAGCTTTGAGGTGCATCATTAGGTTATTTATTTCATATCTCAGATTTTTAATTGGAACACTTATAACTAAGTTCCCTCTTAGAACTGCCTCGGCTGCATCCAAGAGCTTCTGATAGGATGTGTTCTCATCTTCATTTGTCTCCAGAAATTCTTTAGTTTTCTTTCTGATTTCTTAGATGAGTCACTGGTCACTCAGAAGTATGTTGCTCAGTCTCTAAGCACTTCTACGTTTTCTGTATTTCTTTTTATAGTTCATTTCCAGGTTTATTTTACTGTGGAATTGTCTGAGATAAGGATTCTCTCTTTTGCTTATTGTTTTATTGAGACTTAGCTTATATCCTATGATGTGATAAATTTTAGAGAAGGTTCTATGCATTCCTGGGGAAAGTGTTTCTTCCCTATGTATTAATTAGAATATTCTGTGATTGTTAGGTTCTTTCAATATTTTGGTTCTTAAATATCTTTACTTGTTTTTAGTTTGGAAAACCTATTTAAATTTGAGAGTGGAGTATTGAAGTCCTCCACTATTACTGCATCAGGCCCCATGTGGTCATTTAGGTCTTTTAATGTTTCTCTTACAGAGTCAGGGGCTCCAATAGTTGATGCATAAATGTTTGTGATTGGTATATTTTCTTGATGAATTGTTCCTTCCATTAGAACATAACATCCCTTTTAATCCCTTTTAAATAGTTTTGGCTTTAAGTTTATTTTGTATAATATAAAGATAGCTATGTCAGATTGTTTACATTTTTAGCTTGCTTAGAAGTTTGTTTTCCATTCTTTGATATTAAGTTTTTATATCTTTGCTGGCTAAATGTGTCTCCTGGAGATAAAATATAGTTGATCTTTGTGTTTTTTAATCCAGTCTATTAGTTTTTATCTCTTAAGTAGTAAATTGAGACCATTGATATTTAAGGGTTTTATAAAAAGTGGGTTGCTATTCCCTGTACATTTGCTAGGTGGTGTTCTGTTTTGCTGAATTATTGATACTCCCTTTTCTGCTTCCATAGTAGCTTTTAGGGTTTAGTGAGTTGCTGTGTTGGGACAGGATGTGTTATTTCTTCTTCATGTCTACTTTGCTTATCTGCCATTGGGCCATCTGTCGACCTCCTTCCTGTAAAGTGTTCCACTAAAAATTGTCTATAGCTGTAGCTTGCTTGTCAGGTTTCCTTAATTTGTTTTCATCTCTAAATAACTTATTTCTCCATCAATATTGAGAGAGAGCATTGCATGGAGAAAAAGTCTTGGTTCATGGTTATTTACATCCAGAGACTGAAATGTTATATTTTGTGCTCTTCGGATTTTTATGGCTGCTGATGAAAAATCTGGGGTAATTCTGATGTTCTCGTCTTTTAATATGAGTCACTGCTTTTCTAATGCTGCTTTTAGTCTTCTCCCTTTCTTTCTTACTGATTGAATAGAGTTTTAGTTTTTCAAATGTACAGCCTATTGAACCTGCTTAGGCATCTTCACCAGCAGCTGGAGCAGCACCAACCTTTCTTTTCATTTCTGGTGCAAATTACTTGGATTCTGTTCTTTGAAACCAGCTCCACAAGTCCTTCACTAAGTAGTTCCTGGAGGTCTGCCCTGGTGAAGGAATCATGAATCATGAATCCCCAGTCTCTCAGAGACCACAGTGGAGTGATGAGCTTATGGCTGGGGACTTTCTTACAACGTGTGTCCTGTGTAGCTTTGTCAAACAGGACCAGGTTGCTGCACTTATCCTAAAGTTTGCTTTTGAACCACTTCTGTTTGGCCTTGACCCTGGACTTGGTTTTTGGGCCTTTGTCTTTCTTGGCTGATTTTCTTCTCCTTGTCATCCTTGGGTGGCATGCTGAAGCTCAGAGAGTGATGGTGACCACTGCAACCATGCTAAAATGTTAGGGGAAAAGGAAGCCCAGCCCTAGAATTATTTCTTTATTTTCTATTTTTGACATCCTTGATTATAGTATGTTACAGAGTGTTTCTTCTTTGGTCATGTCTGTTTTAAATTCTGTATGTTTTTTGTATTTTGAAGCCTACCTCTTTTTATATATTTGAGAAGTTTTCTGATATCATTTCTTTAAATCACCTGTCTCTTGCATTTGATTTCACCTCTGCTGCTTCTTCTTCTATTCCATAAATTCTCATAAGGTTCCTCTTGAATGTGTCCAGATTTCTTGTAAATATCATTCATGCTATTTAATTATATATATGCATATATATCTTTATCTATCTATATCTATACATACACATATATATATTCCTCTCTCCTCCTTGTCCTCTATCTCTGAAATTCATTCTTCTGCATTGTTTTGTGTGTTAGTAATAATGTGGTTTCTAGTTGATTAACCATCTCTTCCATTTAAAGTATGTCTGTGTGATTGCTTTTCAGTGTTTCAATCTCCTTGCTAAATTTTTCCTCTATACTTCGACCTTTGCCTTCAGTTTATTAACTGTTATATTCATGTTGGAAACTGTCATCAAGATTAGATTTTTTTTAATTTATGTATCTGTTTGTTTGACTCTTCCTTTTGATCATTAATTCCTTAAACAGTGAGACCCTGGATAGTTTTGAAGATATTTTGACTATTTTGTAATCCTTTATAAAGGAGTTAGCTTACTGGTTTGGGGTCATGGGTTACAGTTGTGTTAAATTCCTTGTATTGCTCTGTTGTATTTTAGGAATCTATTGAAGTTGATTTGTTTTGACTTCCCCTTCTCAGCTGTGTGCCAATAAGAACAAGGGGTAGAGCCATACATTAAGTACCAAAATGACCAGATGAAGGCTAAACTTTGGTTATTTTTTGGATTCTACTAACCTGCTAGAGACAGGATATTTCAGACCCAGGGAAATCTGTATACTCTCTAGGGGCTGTGGTTAAAGCCAAAGGTTCAAAATAACCTTTGGGACCACAGAAAAATAGGGCCATACCCCAACATACTTGTTCTTACAGTTACTGGTTCTGAGAATAATGTGACCCAATGCCCACTGTGTTCTCTAGCAGAAGAACCAACCCAGCATGTCACACCACTGTGACAATCTTCCAAAGAGGTTGAGAATGACCCGGGGCAGCAGTAAGAGTCCCTGCATGAGACAAAAAGACAAGCTCTTTCTGTCCAATGCTGTGCTACATCCTCTACATAACTACTTTTTCCTAAATTCAATGGCTGTCATTTGTCTTTCCCTAAGGAGTGTTTGCCTGTCATTCTAGTTTTTTTAAGTATCCTAAAATACATGAAGAGAACAGTTCCAGGGAACCTTACAAAAATACCTGAGAATAAGCAGCTGTAGGCACATGGCTCTGTGGGAAACACAGAAGCAGCCACATGGCTGAGGACTCAGATGCAGGTGGCATTCCTTCCCACCTGGGTGCCATTTTAATGTTGCTCCTCAGTGACAAGGGAATATGCAGGTGCATGATCAGATGAGCAGGTAGATGATTCAATGGGAAGGTGGGCAATCAGATGAGCAGATGTCTGACCAGATGAACAGATGGGTGATGAGTTGAGCATGTTAGGGGTCAGATGAGCAGGTGAGTGATCAGATGAGCACATTAATGATCAGATGAACAGGTGTGTGATCAATTTAGCAGGTTATAGGTCAGATTAACAGGTGGGTGATCAAATGAAGAAGTGTGTGATTAGTTGAGCAGGTGGATGAATAGTTGAGCCTATGGGTGATCAGTTGAGTGAATGGACGATCATAAGAGCAGGTAGGTGATCAGATGAGCAGATGGGTAATGAGATGGGCAGGTGCATGATCAGATGAGCAGATATGTGAATCAGATGAAGAAGTGTGTGATTATTTGAGCAGGTGGAAGATTAGTTGATGATATGGGTGATAAGATGAGTCAATTAGTGACCGTATGAGCAGAAGAGTGATCAGATGATCATGATCAGGTGAGGTGAGTGTATTCCTGGTATTGTTTGAATGTTGGGACAGATGACAAGGATTATGGTTTCATGTTCACAGAGTTTTGAAAAGGAAAAGGCCATATTTTCTACAGATGCATGCATTCCCAGATGTTACAGGAGTTATCATGTGACTGTTATGAGAGCTGGAGGCAGAGTCTTCCTGCAGGTCCAGAATCTCTCTCTCTTTCTGTAAACCGGAGATGGCATGAGGTCAGGTTTTGTGGAGGTGGGGTCTGTTGAATGTGACAGTGTTTTCCGGCAAGAACAGTAGATTATCTTGGGGCTGGTCCTCACTGGCATCTGCTCTTTGCAATCCAGAACATTAAGGACAAATGGAAGTGAGTGGCCTTGAAACAGAACTCTAGCCTGGTACACTGTCCAGAAGCACATGGGATCAGGGGAACCTCAGGAGAGAAGGGGCAGACAGGAAGCCTGCAGACTGAAGTGTCCATTCCTCCATAGCCTGAACAGAGGCCACTGTTTGATTCAAGCCCTGTGAGAAGAAGCATAGCTAGCAGGGTCCCCTCACATTTCAGGAGAGCAAGCCACAGGGTTTCTACTACGAGTTCCCAGGGATCTCTCTATCTCCTGTGCTCTGTGTGTAAGGTAACAGCCTCCACAAGGAGGGTGTACATGGGAACCTTAAAGTCACAGGCAAAAATTATTTGCTAAAAAAACATCTTGGTATACAGTAGTCTGAGATATTCATTCTTGACAATCAAAAGATCTGAAATAAGAGTCCAAAACTGGAGATTTGTTTATGGAAGAAAAAGCTTCCTGAAGAAATTCAAGACTGATTTGGGTTCAACAGTCAGAGTTCTCTAAGAACTCAGTGATGGTTTAATAAATTTTGCTGTCAATGAGAATGGGGTCCCATCAGACCTAAGCACACATTGCTGGGAGAGGATGAGTCCATTGGCTGGAGAACCTGCTGTGGGGGCTCGGCCGTCCTTGCTTCCACTCTGTCTCTGGACTGCTTAGCTGCAGGGGACTTCCTCTCATTTGCATCCTGGAATTCAATTTCAATTCATAAATGGCCACTTCTAGCCCATCTGGTAGGTAGGTGGAGGCAGGTTCTTGACCCTCACTGATGTCCCCTATACCATTAGAACTCACACACAGGGTCACTGCTGGTGATCATGCCAGGCTCCTGTCCCTTGTGCCTTTGGGGCTTCATGTGTTAGAAATCTATGATTCCCTCTGTTTCTCCACAGACTTTTAGAGATACCAATGCTGAGTTTTAGCTCAGGCTAGTCCAATTAAAATTATTTCTGTCAGGAATGTGGTCAGCGGGTTATCCTCCTGGTCTGGGAAAGCCCGTGATCCAAAGCTAGTGCAGCCAGGACCTAGAAGGGTCTGTCTCCATGCCGCAGTAGGCTATGTGCCTCTCTCTGTCCTTTCGTGCCAAGTAAGTATGTGAATCTGTCACGAGAGCCTCAGCCTCGTGCGTCATTACCTCTGGAGGCCACTTGCAGACTCCATCACTTTCCAGGGAGGATCCCAACACCTCAACCTGGGGAGGCACAAGCCTTAGGATCCTAAAGCTCAGTGACAGTCAGAAATGATGGCAGAGGGCAGTGACTTGTAACTTGGCTGTTTTTGTTGCTGTTAGAGTTTTAAAGTCATAAAGAGCATCTCTTTATTCTCACTGCAATCTGATAATCTCTTTCTCTCGCTCTCTCTCAAGACAACATCTTGCTTCATTGCTCAGACTCTCCTCAAGCTCCAGGGCTCAAAATGATCCCCCTGCCTCAGCCTCCTGAGAAGCAATGTTCATGATAATCTTTAAAAGATGTCAGTTGGTGTCTTTCAAAGAGTCATCTGGGATGCAGAGATAAGGTGTATGAAGATGTCAGACATGCATGCCATTCTCAGCATCAAGGCACCTTGCAGATGCTGGCAGTGATTCCACATTGTCCCCAAGGTGACTCTTAATAAGACCTACAGGGACAAGCAAGGCCTATATCCCTGTGCTCCTCTTGGCATTTTGGCCTCAACTTGCACACTGAGCAAAATGTTGTTTGGGATTTTAGTGTAATTGACACATGCCTTCACATTGCATCTCCCTGAGACCCAGACAATGACTTGTGGGCTGTAAGTGTAGCCAAGAACTGTGTTATCTGCATGCTCTGAGAGGCAGGTAGGGCCCAAGCTTATGTGGCAGCCATATATCTGTGATGGGCATCCATCAGAGTTTCTCAACATACCATCAATACTGAGAATGAGTACTACCACTTCATCCATCTGCTTCAACATCAACCAGGGGTGCTAAGGTTGTGGTCCTTACTGTAGCACATGACCCATGTCACACAAACTCACAGCAAAGATCATTCCTCACAACAAATGGTTCTGGTGACTAGGACTGCACAATGGGCAAAGAAAAATTTTGAGGTATGTGGCTGAGCTGAGTATACAGCAAAAGAAAGCTCTTTATTAACACATGCTGCCATAAAACACTCTAATAATTGCAAGTGGCCCCAAAGATCATTTATAATGAATTCATAATAATGAGAAAATGGCCAGTGGATGAAATGTGTGTGTGTGTGTGTGTGTGTGTGTGTGTGTGTGTGAGAGAGAGAGAGAGAGAGAGAGAGAGAGAGAGAGAGAGAGAGAGAGAGAGAGAGTTTATAGAGGAGAATCTCTAGGTCTGGGGCAGGGAGGAACTTCCTTGCAGCCATGAGTGCCTGTCCCTGGGCTGGGGATGAGTCAGAGCTGGCTGGCTGGGCGAGCATGAGGAATCCATTAGGAAACCCAGGCATATCGCCTCTTGTTAGTGTTGCCTCCTTAGGCAAAGGTACAAAATAGTCACACAATCTTGTTTTCCTCACACATTGGCTGGAAGCTTGTTCTGGTCCAAGAAATGGGGACAGCCCTGAAAAAAAAAGGGGCAAATTCCAGCATGACACAGGGACCATCAGGAATCAAGGACACATTTTTCCATTTCCAGGGAGGTCATAGTGTGCAGGGGACTCATGCATTATTGTAGCCCAACATACTTGTTAGCCATTTTCCTTTCCTGAATTAAAAAATTGAATTATATACTCTGCCTAGTTACTGGGCCTGTGAAGTTTATTAAAGTTTATCGACCATGTGTGGACACTTCAGGATCCTGCTTCAATCGAGGCTACCAAGACGGAACATTGAATTAAGAGGCAATGCTTGCCTCCGCGCGGGTGGACTCCAGCCGAGCTACAGGTAGCTCAAGTCTCCTTCAATTAGACATAATCATCACTCACAGTCAATAATTGTGCTAAGGGCCGCTTTCAAATCTGTGAGGGATTCGCATTTAATGTACTGATTCAGCTTGTCTGAGCCAAATTCACTGTGTACTGAAACCAAAGCAATTTAGTTCTTGCCTACGGCCTTTTTGGCAGTTCATCTAGAGCTGAGCACTGTGAGGACGCTGCGATACAATTTAATCTGAGACATCTGTGCGCAGACAGGACCTTTTCCTTAACAGAGAGAGACGGAGCAGCAGCTAAGCTCTGGTGTTCTGTGAAGAACCAGGCCTTATCTAGCCCATGAAAAAAATAAAGCATTTAAGATAGAGTAAAAAGCCAAAGCAAAGACATTTTTTTCCTGTGGGTTTATGAAATGCACACGGCAGCTCCAACAGCCTCCTGCCTCAACCCGCAGAAAACACTTGAGCCCTGAGCCCTGGATTAACCATTTAAGGATATTACACTTATCGCAGGCTGCAGCTGACGGCGGAGATCTTTATTAAATATGAAGGCGAGTGTCTAGTCCTTTGTGCATTCACAGAAATATGGAAATTCCTTCACGTACCTTGCTGGCTCGGTGTGGGGGAGGGGGGTTGGAAAAGGACAGCGGTCTTTGTCACCCAACCCACACCCTCCCGAGCCCCTTGATAGGGAGGGCTGGCCTCTGTGTGTTATGTAACACTGTCCATAGCCTTTCCAGGAGGCTGGGAAAGACTTGATTCTGTGGCTATTGTTAAACTAACAACCTGGATGTTGCTGATCCATGACCCTTGTCACCACATGAAGGCCTGCTGGCTTTATTTTTCAAGAGTTATAGAATCACAGAGACCCGTAAGGATTCCACAGATGTGTGTGGTGGGACAGCTGTGCCTCTTCACTTTCTGAAAGCACAGTTGGTCCTTGTAGACTAAGGGCGGATTCAGGAGCCATCCTGTCCGGTGCTCTGGACATCCATCCGAGAAGAGTGCTCGGTGAAAGTAAAGTACCCGTTAGCACCAAGCAGTGGACCAGGAAGGGTGGAGAAAAAGAGGACTTGAGTGCTTGGTCTTTATCTCCACAGTCTATAAGCCCAGGAAGACAGGACAGTGTTGTCTCCCCTCTGCAAGTCTCCCCCTTCCACACTTGGATTCACCTCCTGAGGCCTCTGTGGGGAAGAGCAAACTGAGGCCTCCTGGAGTGTTGTGGCTACAGAGTGCGCCCGCCTCTTTAGGAAGAGACGACAAGGGCAGAAGCCTCAGTGGTCCAAGATGAAGCTGGCCTCAACATCAGGACCCCAGTCAACAAGAGGATATTAGAAGGACCTGAGCTGCCCTACTTCCCTCCCCAGCTCCTCCTGTACTCCTCTCCCTAAGGCTTCATGGAGGCTGTAACAGAAATGTTAGCCCCTGTTCTGGTAAGCCAAGCCTGAGACAGGTCAGGGAGGTCGTCCTGTTAGTGGGGGCAAGTACAGGTATAGACTTGAACCCAGAAGAGCAACCCATACAGGGTAGTGGGTGGGACATACTAAAATGGATGCTTGGTTAAGAAAGCATCATGGCATGAAAAATATTACCCCCAAGAAGACAGAGCTGTGTGTCACATCCATATCCCAAATATGGAGATACAGAATCTGGATACAGTCTCCCTCAGACCACACCAAAAAATATGACCACACACTGCTCAGATCATATGACTAGACATACCATGTAGACAGCAGACATATAACACACTTCTCAGGCCACAGGAACCTCACACACAGACTGTATAGGCAGCACACTTATACAAGCTACATATGTATGCATCACACATGTATCATATATGCATACACAGGACATGCCACAAGCACTCATACCACACACCAACTTTAGAACACACTTCACATACCACATGTACTGTACAGCTTACATGCTTTGTATATACCAGGCATTGCATCTTCCACTTGTATTCATTTCTATACATCGTACATACATGCAATATATAAAATGTATACACACTACTATAACACAGATCACATATGCATCAGGTGCATGCCATATGTCTATCATATCATGTGCAGCACTCAGTGGACTGGCTTCTGATAATCGGTCTCTGTCCTAACAATATAACCAAGGCAGCTGCTAGCCTTCATTCCACCCCCAGAGAGTGACATTTTGTGTGCTACCCTAGTGCTCAAGAGGGAGAGGGCTAGGCCACTCACTCTTCAAGGCTTGCTGTGCTCAAGAAGGTTCTGTGTCCCCAGTACCTGAACACCATACCATCTGCACAAACAGAAACAACCAGCTGCACTGTATACCTCAGTTTACATTCACACACCACTCACACCACACACAGAAAGCATGTAACCAGCATACCTCTGTCTATGAGGACTATATCCTGGTGCCTCTTGTGCTGGCCCCTTCTAGCTCTCACAGGGAGCCGGCCCCAATCTAAAGAAGCAGCCCTGCTCCAGGGACCGCCACCCTTTCCTCGCAATTGGGCTGTCCTTGCCAGGAATGTGGACATTGTGAGGTCAGCTTGGCACAGCCTCCTGTGATACAGCTTCACCTATCTTCCTGTCCTTGCTGTCCCATCACGGTGGCCTGATGGGTGCCACAAGACACGGGGGCCTGATCCTGCTTTTGCAGGTAGAATATGTGTCAACATTCTCCTCATGGCTCATGGTAAGTCACCATTCTATCCACAACTTGGCAGACAGCAGATCCTAGAGTGAAAACCGACAGATGATGTATTTGTAGGTAGCCAATCACTGCTCATCGTCTGAGAATCCTCTGGCTGCTAACTGCTGCAGGGTTGCCCTTGGTCTCAAGAAGTGGTAACTGGCTATAAGGCACATGGAATGGAGAGCTCCAATTTCATTATGAACAATATTTTTCTTAATGGAGATTTTGTTAAACCAGCAGTAGCATGCAATCTTTAAACCATCAACTGCACTGATGGCCAGCTGGGAAGCTGCATCTCTGAGTGAAGCCACTGGCCCTGAGCATTGATCTGATCAAAGATTTGAAGTCGGTGTCATTAATACTGGCACAAAACACACAGGAGGAGTTTAGCAATCCTACTCTCTTTGTATCTCAGGCTTGTGATACCACACTCAAGAGTAAGACATGTGCCAACCTAGAGGAGTCCCTGAGATTGCAGAAATTGCCAGCCCTCCAATTTTTGTGGGGTTTTTTGTTTGTTTGTCTGTTTGCTTGTTTTATCTTTCTAGATAGAAATCTCTGCCCATGTCCATCATGTGTCTCTGCAGACACAGAGTCTTACAAACCCATTCGCTTTACTGGGTGCTTATCTAGACTGTGCTCCTGAAGACTGAATAGGCCTGTATGTTTGTAACAGGTTAGCTGGTCCACACCAGCACTAAACGTGTAAATCAGGAGACCCTCCATGGCTGCACCAGGACATGACAATTACAACAGGTCTCTGTGAAAAACAAAACAAGAGCCAATGCGCAAGCTCAGAATGGCGCCGAGACTTTCCTGTGTCTCACAGCAGCACAACGGAACCCCCAGAAGTGTGAGACCATGTGGCTGGCTCATGTATCTCTAAACGGCTGTCAGGTACTCATCTTTCTCAGGGAAAGCAATTTTTCCTTCCACTCTGGGAAGTGGTGAGTAGATTTTTGTGCTCCTTACAAAATTACAGGCTCATGTAGGGCTGAGCCCCTGCAGAAGCTCCTCAGTAGATTAGCTTCTGATCTGCTTTGGTCCATTGGCTGCCAAGATAACTAAAGCAGCTGCTAGCCATCATCTCACCCTGGGAGGGGGAAATTCTGTGGGCCCACCTGACGCTCAAGTGGCTGGTCCATTCAACAAGGTTCACTTGTATGGTCAGGAAAGCTCAGTGGTCTCAGTGCCTGAGCATGATCCCACCCTCTGGCAAGGAGAGATGCACAGATTCAAAGGAGAAGGCAGACCTGCTGTGTTTGGAACACAGGATCCAATTAGCAGCCTAGTTCTCCTCACTTATGTCACAGAAGGGAAACTGGATTCATCACACTAAGCCTGTCTTCTCCAAACACAGTTGAGCAAAAAGGTCATAGTTTAAACCCAGGAGACAATGTCTTAGAAACCAACCTTTTCATTTCATAGCTGAAGCAAACACACCCTGTAGACGTGAATTGTGGTCAAATCATCCAGTCAGTGAAAGCCATTGTGAAAACCCCTGATGCTGTGCTTCTACCTATGGGCCAAGCTCTTCACTCCTAGAGATAGCTTTCTGGGCTCCCGTGTACACTAGGGTATAGCTGGAAATGATCACAAGTCTTGGCATTTATCACCCACATGGATGCCTACCTCATCCTTGCCCTGAAACTCCTTGAGGACAGCCCAAGAGATTGGCACAAACTGTATTAGGCTTGTCCCAGGGGATTTCTTGTTCAATAAGAAAAAGAGAGATTGACCATGAATGTTCCCTAGAAGAAAAAGCTTCCATCTGACCAGCACTGCATGCCCAGGGAGCCTGAGTCTGGATCTGTGTGAGTCTAGATGAGACACATAGGCAAAAGCATCAGATTTGGAGGCAGGGAGGAAATGGATTGATGGATAGATAGATGGATAGATAAATGGGACTTGTCATGATCTTGACTCACCCACGATTCTTCTGGGTACTTCAGCAGATCATAAGCAATGGACTAATGGGGCACAAGTATGCAAATCACTTTGGTGGGCAATGGTTTCAATAACCACAGGTTTCAGTGGTCCACAAGGCCTTTTACTGGATATTGGCATTACTGGATAGCTTAGCACCTCTCCCATTTGCCTGGGTTGCTGTGAACCACACGCCGCGTTAGCTGTGTGTTGGTGCTTTCTGCTTCGACTCCATGATTTCTTGAGTATTTTTTCTATAAGCAGTTACTTCATTTCTCATGCACAAGTACTCCTGTGGCAAATGCCATCTCTGGAACAGAACAGCAATGGCAGAGGCAGCCTGAGGCCTGTGCACTGCTCGGAGCTGAGACTCAAGTGGGCTCTTCAGGTGACTTCTTTGACAGATTGTTCTTCCTGTCAGAACCACTTGACTTGTGTTTAGAGGACAGGCTCATGGTGGGTGAATTTGCCGACAACCCTGGCTGACCTGGCTGGCATTTGACACCAAGACTCTGTGACCAGTTGGAGTTTTGTGATGGTGGCTTTGTCTTTGTCTGTAGAAACGTTACGCTTCACCTTCTCAGAAATCAAAGAATTGCACCATCTCTTGAGAAACTGGGGACTTTGGGCAGCGGAGTTGCCAGCTGGAAATGCTTCTAGAACAGAAACTCATGGGGCAGATGAACTTGAGCTTCTCTATTGAACCCACAGTAGTTTTATTTTCAAAAGTGCGTGTGTGTGTGTGTGTGTGTGTGTGTGTGTGTGTGTGTGTGTGTACATGCGCACATGTGTTTATGGAAGCATTGTGCATTTGCACACTAACACAAACAGAAAGGAGGAGTGAGGGAGAGGGGTGGGGAGAGAGAATATCTTTTTTTCTTAATCCAGGGCACCCCAACAGCAATCCTATTAACAGAATGCCTTGCTCCTATCAGAGGAGGAGTGTCTTCTTTTAGAACACACTCTCACAACTCCATAACTGTTATGGTTGTTTAGCGTCTTGTTTTTGTGGCCAAAAATTATTCCATAGAGACAAGAAAGCATGCATGGCCTGAGACAGGCTGCCTTGAGGGTCAAGGGAACTTTTCCACAACACATGACCTCCATGACCTCAGTGGTCTAGTCTAGGGAGGTGGTTCTGGCAGGGTATTGTGCCAGCTAGTGGAGGGAGGGAATGTGTAGATTAGGGGTTAGTCATAGCTCCTCAGAGACAGACACACAGAGTGGGAATCCACATTCACTCATTGGCTTCAGGAAAATTCTGCTATTATAAAAACACAAATGAATATTTCACTGAAGTTTCCCAAGTAAACTTTTGGGAAACAGGGTCCCAAAATAATTTGCTTGGCATAACACTGATTATTTGAGTGGAGGGCGGAAAAGAATGGTGGGGGTACTGAGAAATAGGTGGAGAAGGAATGTCCTCTGCAGCCAGGTCAAGAGCTGTCCCAGAATCTCACACAGGGGTTGGGAATACCAAAAGGAAACACAAAGTTCCTTTCTCAGTAGTGCCCTTAGTGGCGGAGGTCTCACCAGGACACTACATCAGTGCCAGCAACTCCCTTGTCCTGCAACACAAGAGTCTGACCTCTGGTTTAGATGGGTCCCTAATTAGAGATGTATCAGCTGACTCTAAAATGCATCAAGATTGTTATTAGGTCAGCAGGAGCTAATTGCTGTTTGTGTAGGAATGGGTTTGGGAGCACAGTACAAACTGTTTAACAAAACAAACTAGACCTGGGAAGGGAGCCACGTGGTGAGGAGGTAATGCCTTGGCTTATCTTCAGGACCTTGGCAGTGTAAGGCCAGCTCCATAAAGAACAGGGATTTCATAAGAAGCCTGCCACATTTTCCTCCTGCTGCAGAACCAGATCTGAGGTCCATAGGTGCTTTGAGGAAGGCTCTCCAGGGGCTTAAAGCAGTGAGTTTGGGCTTGTTTCTCAGGCACATTTTCAGTTGGCAGGCTTCTGTGACATTCTGGTTTCAAACCTGAAAGTGTCAGTTAAAGATGATTAACAGTGTCTTCTGCTCTGGGGTCACATTTCCAGCTTCTGTTCCTAGCATTTGAATTCTGCTGAGTCTCTTTTACTGACGGTCAAGGGAAGAGGAAAACTAAGAGCAATTTAGCACCTGAACTTTCTTGAGACTTATCTGCTCAGGGAAAAAGAAGTCATTGCAGTTGTGCATGTGTGTGTGTTGGGGGGCAACCAAGGTACTTGCCTAATGCTCAGTGACAATCGTTAGCATAGTTACAACATAAAAAACCCACAAATATTTATAACACATCTATAATTTAAAAAAATGGTTACCGCAGTGGTACCCCAATGTTTTGTTTATTGACAAATTTTCCTGAGATGGTAAACTATAAACAGGCTGTAGAAACAACATGAGGAATACAAGAAAAGGCCATCAGAGGTCCACACACCAAGAGAATGACATGCATACTGTCAGTCACACCAATGGGATCCAGTGGGCACCAGGAGCCAGGGTGTATACCTGCATGGAGACAGGGAGCTAGGAGGTCTTACTGAGAAGAAGCATTGAGGTCAAAGCAAGGAATGGGGGGGGGGTCATCAAGGTTAGCCCAGGTTCCTGGGACCAGCTCTTCTTTCTCCTAAGTGGAGACAGAAAGGCATTCACCTTTTATGATACCTCCCCGGTTTCCTAAGGAAGCTTGAAGCTCAGTGTGGTAGGACAGACCCCCATCCATGATCTATGTCTGTGTAAGTCCTTAGTGTTGCTGACTCCTGCCTTGCAGAGGTCATGTGACTTCCTCCTCCACATTCTGTCCTTGCCCATATCTGTCCTCCTGGCTGGCTGTAAGAGCATCTTTGTTGCCCATCATCCCTCCACACAGATCATCATCTTTCCAAGTGTCAATCAGCCCATGCAACCCTGATGATGAAATTGCCTCTCAAGTCACCACACATCCATCAGAATGGTCAAAGTTCAGAATGCTGCCCACAGTGGACACTGGTGAATACATGAGCCATGGGACAGAGTTCTGACTTGTAACTAGAGTTATGGAGAAAACAGTCAGGCAGTTTCTGAGGGACTAGAATACACTAATTCTGTAAGCCAAGAGGAAAGATTGAGCTCCCTGCTGTTATCAAGTGAGTAGAACAGCCGTGGTGATCCAAGTACCTGCCTGTGAATGTGGGGTTTCTGTGTACATGTGTGTGTTCACATAAGTGTGCATATGTATGGGTATGTATGTGTATATGTGCATGTGTGCTGTTTGATCTATTTTCAATATATGTATGCATGTATTTTGCTGTATATACACGTGTGTATATGTATCTAAATGTATACATGTGTGCTGTGTGTGTAGCTATGCATATTTACATGTATATTTACATGCAGATACAATTATGTGTGTGGATGTATGCACATGTGTAGAAGCTGCGTACAACCTCAGGCATTTTTTCCTTAGGTACCATCCACATTTTTTGGGGGGGGTTTGTTTTTTGTTTTTTGTTTTTCGAGACAGGGTTTCTCTGCATAGCTTTGCACCTTTCCTGGAGCTCACTTGGTAGCCCAGGCTGGCCTCGAACTCACAGAGATCTGCCTGGCTCTGCCTCCCGAGTGCTGGGATTAAAGACGTGCACCACCGCCGCCTGGCACCATCCACATTTTTTAAAATTGAAACACTGTCTTTCCCTGACATGGGGCTCACTCAGGAGGCTTAGCTAGCTGGTGAGTCCCAGGGACCTGGCCATCTCCACCTCATCAATCCTGAGATTGATAACTGCACTACTTATCCACAGGTTCTGGGAAATGAGCTCAGGTCCTCACACTTGAAGGGCAATCTCTTGGCTGACTGAGCCATCTCCCTGAACATGCATGTTACAAAAGCTTCCTTCAAATGCCACTCTATGGAAGGGTAAGATGTCCTCCAGAGAGAGACTGGGTAAATGCACTGAGGTGTACCTATATAGTGGAGCATTACTAAAAAATGTGCTGGAAAAACAGAAGACATAGAGGAATCAAAGCTGAATGGCTGGATACAGAAAAAAAAACCAATGCTCTGGAAAAGGTAAAAGAAAATAATAAAGCTAGCCAATGGTTGGGAGAAAGGTAGATACCTCTGTATAAAACAAATTTGGACAGGGAAACCCCTCCATGGGTTCTGTGATGGTGGATATATTGTTACGTCTGCTAAAATGCATAGAAGGTACCATGCAGGACACAGCACACCCTGGTGTAAACTGTGAGTACGAATTACTAACAGTGTCAACACATGGTAGCCAGTTACAATAGCTTGACTAAGCTAAAGGACTCATTGTGAACACAGTCCTTCTGGGTATGGAGGAGGGGTTTTCTGTAAGAAACTGATTAAATAGATGGAAGATCCCAATGGAACAGTGGCTGGGGAGGGACATATCTCTTTGAATCTTCCTAGGCTGGGATCCATCTCTTCCTGTCCTGGGGTCTCAGCACTCTTGGGTGAATTTGATTGGACACCTACCTCAGACCACTCCCCAGCTCCTACCCCAGCAACAGGACCACTGGTCTAGTGCTGAGAGAAATACCACAGTTCCATGTTTTCACACCAGCAATAACCCTGGACTTAATTACGTCACCATCTCTCCTCATTCTCTAAAGTGCAGGTGGTAGACCATGAGGCATCTTGGCCTCCATAAACACATAAGCTAATAAATCATTTGTTAATAAATCATTTGTCTATCATCTATCTATCTATCTATCTATCTATCTATCTATCATCATCATCATTATCTATCTATCTATCTACCTCTCTATCTATCATCTATCTATCTATCATTTGTCTATCCATCCATCTATCATCTATCTTCATTAGTTACTTTTCTGGTGTTGTAACAAAACATCATGACCAGGGTAATTTATAGAGGTAAGAGTTTATTTGAGTTTACAGTTCCACAGTAACAACAGACAGCAAATGGAGGGCATGTAGGCCAGAGCAGAAGCTGAGAGCTCACGTAGGAACCACAAGTGTGATGCAGAGAAATAAAACTGGAAACAGGGAGAGGTTGTGAACTCTCAAAATCTGTACCCAGTGATCTTTTCCCTCTATGAAACCCACACAGTTTCCTTGAAGAACTCCACCAACTGAGGACCAAGTGCTCAAATACCCAAAACAATGGAGGACATTCTCATTCAAAATATCTGTATAATCCTCTACCTACCTATCCATCATCTATCTATCTATCTATCTATCTATCTATCTATCTATCTATCTATCTATCTATCTATCTATCATCTATCTTTCTATCTATCTACCTATTTCTCTATCTCTATTATCTATCATCCATAACCTATCATCTATCATCGATGAATCTATCTTTCTATCTTTCAGTCTGTCATCTACTTACCCATCATCACTGATAATCAACCAATCATAATCTATCATCTGTTTTTATGTATTATCTATCCTTTATCTAGCTGCATCTTATCTGTCATTGATTTGTCATTTATCTATCACTCTTTCTATCAACTTTCCAGATATCTATGAATTATCTATCATCTGTCTGTCACCAATGTATCATATCTCAAGAACCAGTGCACTTATTTGCTCTGGAATAATCCTTCTGTACACTGTGTGAACATATGTCATTATGATTGGTGTGATAAACAAGCTGACTGGTCAATAACTGAACAGGATAAAGTTAGGCAGGAAAGCCAAACTGAGAATGATGGGATGAGAAAGAGCAGAGTCAGAGAAGTCACCAGCCAGAGAATGAGTTGGACATACAAAATGGGATAGTGGTAAAAGCCACAAGCATTGGGGCAACACAAAGATCAATAGAAATTAGTTAAGTTGTAAGAGCAGGTTAGGAACAAGCCTGAGCTATTGGCTGAGTGATTATAATTTATATTAAGACTCTGAGTGGTTATTTGAGAAACAGCTGCCAGGACAGGTAAACTCCAACTACACTTACTGCCTACTTATTTATCAATCTAAGATTTATTTATTATCTATTCATCTATCATTATCAATCATATTCCTGGCTATCTATCTATGAATCATAAATGTATCACCTATAGATATGAGAATCTATTGTCTATCTTTTTATCTTTCTTTTTGTCTATGCATTTATGTCTCTATTTACCTTTCTGCCCTAATACATTAGTCATTAAGGACACTGCCTGTATGAAGAGGCAGGTGATGGTGGTGGTGGAATAGAGTGAAATGGTCTCAGTTTCCAACTCAGTTTTCTTTCAAATCTAGACACTCAGATGTGGTTTGTGAATTACAGAAAAGTGTCGCCAGCCTGCACTCATGCACAAGAGGAAGCCTTCACCATGCCCCCTGGAGTATCTTCTACCATAAGCTTGGCTTGGGCAACGAATGACTTGTTTCCATTAGGCTCCCATGCAGAGCTGCTTCTGTGTCCATGAGTCACTCCTCTAGTTCTTTGATTCCTATGTTCCAATTCTCCAGGTCAACTGTGATGCGCTACAACAGGGCCTCTCTCCCCCCATCACCACCGGCATGCACAGGCATGCTCCCTTCCTACATGAGACAGAAGTCCTGGAGGACAGGGCTTTGCAACCTTCTTCTCAGAAGACAGAGCTCTGCCACTTCCTTTTGGAACATCAGTTTTATGAGGACAGAGCCTTGTCACCATCATGTGGAAAGGAATCTGATTCTGAGGCTCCCATGGGAAGATCCTGGTGAGGCCACTAAACAAAGCAATGAGGGTGGAGTTTGTGGCTCAGTAGTGCAAACACAAGGAGCCCTGCTTGGGAACTGTATGCAGATGTTATGTGGCTTTGTGGAGACTATGTATAATGTGTGTGGGGGATAGACTACATGTAGACTGCCAGATTCTAAGCCTGCTAAGATAGACAAGCCATCCAATTCTTGAGAACCTCATCATTTCTTTAGCACACAAGCCAAAGCCCTAAACATGTAATAGAGAGCTTGCTTGGCTTGTCCTGCCAGTAACTCCCTGATGACCTATGTGAGGCAACTATAGTCCTGTCTCTGGTGACTTCCTCTTCCTAGGAAACCACCTTTCTATTTCAGCAGATAAACCACATCCCCCAGTGTAAGTGGAATTTTTTTGAGCTGCCAACCAGGTCTCAAATAAAGAAATGAAGACTTTTTATTAATTATGAATGCTCAGCCTTAGTTTAAGCTTGTCCCACTAGATCTTTTAACTTAATTTAACCTGTTTCTATTCATCTATGTTTTGCCCCAGGGCTATTCTGTATGTCTTGTTTCCTCTGTGTCTGGCTGGCCAGCCCCTGGCATCTCCCTGTCTTTTCTTTGTCTTTCTTTCCAGAGCCCCAGTTCCTCCTCCTACTTACTCTCCCTGCCCAGAAATCCCACCTATACCTCCTCCCTTGCTATTGGCCATTCAGCTTTTTGTTAGACCAATCAGGTGCCTTAGGCAGGCAAGGTAAAACAGAGACACATCTTTACATAATTAAACAAATGAAACATATCTTTACATAGTTAAACAAATATTCTGCAATACCCTAGCCATGAATACTGGCTGTGACTGGATAGAACAGCATCTCTGGGACAGAGATATGGTGGGCCTCCTTGGCCAAGCACTCTCCATGTGACTGGAAAAGCTTAGCAAGCCTCTGTGTTAGGCCTCAGTGTGCTGATGGCCCTGTGAAAGTTAGAGGCCTGGCTATCCACCACCTATAGTCACCAATGTCCTTCCTCTCTGCTACCACTCTGGCCTCCGCACTTGTTCTGGTTGGATGCCCTGGTCAGTGGTCCAGGGCAATGTTGCTGTAATGCATGCCCTTTTCAGAGGAAACATGGTGGCAGATAACTTACTCCACTCACATCGCCACAATGAGTCATCAAGACATCCGGGGAGCAAAATAACTATGGGGCATCTGTGTGTGAGCAGTGCTCTGGGACACAATGTTGACCTCTGGATAAAGGATGGTTCTGAGGGTCTGTCAGAGTTCAGAGTCAATTAAATGTGATAGAAAGGAAGTTCTCAAATCGATCATTTCCCAAGAGTTCTGCTCAGGGGCTGACAGTTTCTGGATGGAAGAACTCTTGAAGAGGGGGCAGTAGTCCATCTAGAGCCACAATGTCTTCACTCTGATAGCTTCTCTGACTCTCCAGAAACCCACTGTGGCCATGGAGTACCCCACCTTCATAGAAAACCTTGGATTCACCAGCTCTCGGGACTATACAACCAGAAAGGAATCACCTAGTATTTCTTCCAAGATATATATTTATTTAATAGTGTTGATAAGGAAAATACAAAGATAGCTTAGGGTTGGCCAATCTTCTAAATTCCCACCTAGGTGAAATTGTGCCAGGCCACTGCAGTGTGGACCTGGTTCATCTGTACCAATTTGTTCTGCGGCTCTGATCCCCAGAAGATGGAAGAAATGGAGAGAGAACAATGATGACTGAGAGGCAGAATGGAGATTAGAGACAGAGGTATCTTTCTACCATCTATCTCTCTATCTCTATCTATCTATCTATCTATCTATCTATCTATCTATCTATCTATCTATCTATCTATCTATCCATCTATCTATCTTTAATCTATCATTTATCTATCTGTTTTCTGTTTATATATTATCTATCTATAGTCTACCATATATCTATCTATACCTCTATCACCTATCATCTACCTATTATTTGTCATCTGTCTATCATCTATCTATCTATCTATCTATCTATCTATCTATCTATCTATCTATCTATCATCTATCTATCTATTATCTGTCTATCATCTATCATCTATCTTCTATCTATCTACATTAGTTATTAGAGACACTGTGTATGTGGAAAAGTAGGCGAGGGTGATGATTCCATCACCATTGCCTCAGTTTCCAACTCAGTTTTCTTTCATATCTAAATGACTGTCAGATGTGAGTCACCCATGAATGGAGAGGTACACAGTGGGATCCATGGCATTGCTGCTTTAATCTTTACAAAGCAGGTTTGTTTGAAGCTCTGTGTATATGGTGAGGTGGGAGAGATGACGGGCCATAGCTGAGGCCTGGGGGACCACTGAGCAACACAGAACCCAGGCTCTGGCATCTGTCCCACACCTGGACCCCACAGATGTCTGCATTCCTTTGCACCAGCAAGCATGACCACATATTGCTTTTTGCTCAAGATGACCTCACTGTCTCCACCAATTCCTGACACAGGAAGTACTGGGAGGCACAACCTCCAGGGCTCCTCCTCCTCCTGTGGAAACTACCTCTGGAAGGGCAACCAGGTAAAAACAGTGTACTGCCCATGCTCAGCGCATTATGGAATGGGGCAGGGGGGGCTACGTGCTCACTAGACTCAGACAGTGGGTTTCTACCAGAAAGTAATTGGAACTGGTCCTGTGGGCACTGGGTACTTTGGGGTGTGCTCAGTATGCTCAGGGGCGGTCTCTGCGTCCAGGACAACTTGTCTGGAAGCGAAGCTACTTTCACAACAACTGTACCAAAAGCCGCTCTTAGATACCCACGGCCTTGCTTGATGCCTGCTCCTGCTTGTCCTTCATAAATCAAAACATTACTAAATGCCCCCCAAGGTGGGCGATATAAAGAGCTTTATTGTTCCCAGGCCGGCTGACAGCTCAGGTTTCACAGGCCCATTGTTTCCATGTGGTGCGTGGGACGTGGGCACCTCTGATCCCGTTGTCTAACCATGAGCCAGGTACGCAGAGGAGTGAGTCAGTGGAGCCTCAGGCCTGAGGCTCCTCAGCAAGTTTGTTAAGATCCGTCCTAGGTGCTCCCCATGAGTGGGACTGAACACCTTTATTTCAGAGGATAATTGCTACATGTGCTCACAAATGATTTATTGCTGTTGATGGCAAGCTGCCTTCCAATCTGCTGCCAAAGGGCATCGCCAGCTCCTGATATGTACATAAAGATGAGAAATGATTAACTGTGCCCACCAAATTGCTACTGGTATGATTCTTATCCCCTTGCCTTGTTTTGTGGGGCTTAGATGAGGCACGATCGCCCAGAGTGATGCTCACATTCCTGCCTGGTGACGCAGAAGCTGGAGGTGTTCTTAGACGTGTACAGCGATTCCAGGCAGTAATCTGCAGGTGATTTAATAAAGACCTGGGCTCGAGTTTCAAAGAACAGCGCAGACACCCACTCACTGGCATGCTTCGCATTGCTGGGCTGTGGAGTAGACTCTTCCACAGTTTGTCTACTTAACGAGTGTCTCTTATTTTTAGCTGCTCTTCCAGGCAAACGAGGCCCCAGCCTGTTATCTTGATAAGGTTACATTTTTCTTAGCTTCAGTAATCAACTCCCGACCTATTCACAAAGACTAGACCTGCTCGCAGCTGGCCAGACAAGGCGGGGAGGGGATCTCAGAAGCAGGTGTACGAAAGACAGAGACACGGTAAAGACGGAGAGAACGTCACTTCCATACATACATAAAGTGGAAACCCGTTTCCCCCAAAAGACCCAAGCCCACGTTGGTTGGCAGAATTTCCCTAAGATTTTCTTTCAAAAGATTTTCTTCCCATCCCACTGAGGTCTAAGTGAAACTGAAGCCGAGGACGCCTGGTGACATCTGGCTGAAACTGTGGATGAAGTCACTGGCCTATCCTCTCTCACTTGACCACTTTATCCTGTGCTGTTCACCCAACAGGGTGGTGACTCAGAACAGAGTGGAACCATTCAGAGAGCTTGCCACAGAGACAGAATTGTACTTAGTGAACTAAGCTTCTGGGGACAGTCTCTCTCTCTCTCTCTCTCTCTCTCTCTCTCTCTCTCTCTCTCTCTCTCTTTCTGTGTGTGTGTGTGTGTGTGTGTGTGTGTATGTGTGTGTGTGTGTGTGTGTGTGTACACTCATGGGACTGCTAGTCTTCTCTGGAATCTGCAGAGAACTCGGGGCCCACCTCCATGCTTCTGTTAAATTCACTTATCCTGTCTGCAGATCAGTCTCCTGCTCCCAGCCCTCACTGAAGTCATCCTCTTATGTAAAGCTGAAAAGTAAATAGAAATCTAACAGAAAGGTTTCTGCATTCATGACTGGTGAGCAACGCTGGCCAATTCCCAGGACTACCAGTGTCACATCTGTCTGGACAAGACCACTCTAATTTCCAAAAGTAAGGATAACTACAGTGGGAAAGGTCCATGCTGATCCCATACTTATGCTCCTGTCTCTGGGCACAGATGGGCACCTTCTGTCCTCTGCTGGGATGGGCAGAGGGGTTTAGCTAAAGTCCACATTTAGTGGCAAAGGAATTGGTCTTCATATCCTCCTTTGCAACTCATTTAAAGAGGCCACTCCATTTCCCATTAAGTATGTCTGTTTAAAGGGTCACTTAAGACCCATAGAACTGGAAAGGACAGTCATAAGTGGATTTTATTCTCATCTCTTTCTAGAGAAATCATGTATAGAATGTTACTCATGACCACACGAGGAACACCAGGAACAGTCAGTAGATGGAGTGGAGAAAGAGAGCCCTTTTGGGGGGCTTCCATAGGAAGGGACAGTTGAGAAAGGGAAGGCAGACATGGGCTGGTGAATCCAAACAATTCTAATAGACTCTGGGACAGAGGATGTCTTCCAGTTTATGTGTCACCTCATTCTGGGGTCATGAGAACAGGGTACAGGGTCCTCATGTATATCTGATAAAGAGGGTGGCAGACTGCTTGCCCCATGTTTCTGTTGCACTGGCTCTTTATCCATGGATATCCGCCATCTTCCCAGGGTCAGCAAGCTTCAGAGCATCCATCACAGAAGACAGATGTTCTGTTCTGCCTCTGGTGCTGCCCCAGAATGCCAGTTTGGTGTGTCCTTCCCAGCTTGGAAAAGTGCAGTCTCTCTGGGACTCAAAACTAAAGCTGGGGTTGTGGGAGTCATAAGTGTCCCAGCCTGCTGCTCTCCAACCTGAAGGCACACTCAGGATATATTGCTTCTAGTGCCTTCACAAGGCAGGAAGACACTGAGGAAACAAGTATCTGGAGATAAAGTAAGAGTGAAGGGAATCAGGCCTCTCAAGTGGGGGCTGCTTCACAGCATTCCAGGCACACACTCGAATGTGCATGCATGGATGGAGGACATGTCAGGTAGAAGACAGCCCGGAGGAAAGAGGTCACGCAAATCCTATGTCTCAACAGTGAGCAATCATCTCTTCCTGTCGTATTTTCCCAGCACTCACATATAACTCACATGTGGGCTACTGAGAACAAGGAACAGCCAAGAGGTGTCCCTCAAATTGTCTTATAGCCTCATCTGTACACATGACCCAACACATGGGCAGTGAGTGGGTGAGTAACACGGATATGGAGAGGTCCAGAGAGGTGAAACCACGGACAGAACTACCCATGGAGACTTGGGAAAAAGATGCAGGCAGCATGTGCCTCAGAGTCTGGCAAGGAGCGGGTCTCAGGCCCCTCCTGTTGTCAGAAAGTCCTTCACTGTGTGACGAATTATACCAGGCAAGCACACAGTGAGAATCCTGAAGCTGACACCAATTCTACTGTCTAGGAAAGCAGGTAGTATCTTGCTGTGGGATGTTCTGTATGTCCTGCGGGAGCCCGTTCTCGGGTTCCTCATGGCTTTACCCAGCAGGTCCACATAGAGGATGATTAGGACCACAGGCCTGAGTGCAGGTGTCTGAGATGGTCTGCACTTGGCTGTGCTGGGGGATGGTCTGTATGCCAAGTTGCTCTGATTGGTCAATAAATAAAACACTGATTGGCTCGTGGCTAGACAGGAAGTATAGGTGGGACTAATAGAGAGGAGAAATAAAAGAACAGGAAGACAGAAGGAGTCACTGCCAGCCCTGACAAACAGCATGAAAAGATGCCGGTAAGCCACGAGCCATGTGGCAGGGTATATATAGATTTATGGAAATGGATTAATTTAAGCTATAAGAACAGTTAGCAAAAAGCCTGCCATGGCCATACAGTTTGTAAGCAATATAAGTCTCTGTGTTTACTTGGTCGGGTCTGAGCGGCTGTGGGACTGGCAGGTGACAGAGATTTGTCCTGACTGTGAGCAAGGCAGGAAAACTCTAGCTACAGTATCTCCTGATCCAGAAGCCTCCTAACACACCCCACAGTGTATACATGACCTACCCATAGTGAGCACCAGCTTGACCTCATCACAGTTATGACTGGACTCACCGCAAAGGGCTCTCAGGAGAGCCTATCCAGGGGTCCATCTGGATGCCACTCCCGCCCACCACGGTATGTCCAGGAAGTACCTGCCTGCCACCAAAGCCACCCACCGTCACAGACCAGGACCTTTCTCTTCCCTCCCACCATGCCCTGGGATAAATGCAATAAATAGTCTTAGTTTGTAAACAAACCCACTGGAGTAAAAGATGCCAAGGTCTTTCCTAACATAATCCAAAGGCTGAAACAAACAGCCTCCATGTGTTCTTGGATGGAAGGAGCAGTATGTGCTGACAGGCAACACCAGTGTTTGTGGGGTGCTATAGTTACCTGGAGACAGGAAGGAAAGACAGAAGCCACCAGCCGTGACACTGAGTTCCTGAGAAGTGACTTGACTTCCTCCACTCATAGCTCTCAACTGCCTCACCAAGGAAAGGCTACCACCACCCAGAGTACAAGAGCCATGGCCTTCCCCAGGCCCAGGCAAAAAAAAAAAAAAAGCCTTGGAGTAGCCCTTCTCATTCTGAAACTGCATGAGAAGCATCTACGTCCTGTGCAGACACTCTGCTTGCTTCTGTAGACTGCCTGCACTTCTTCAGCTGTGGGAACCTCCCTGTAGCATTCCGATGGCATCCGATGAATAAGTGCCTCTAGCGTGGTGCCTTATGAACACATGGCACCTTGAGTGGTGAAGATAAGCCTGAAGATTTATCTGCATATGGAGGTAACAGCCCTTCCAATGGTCGCATGTTCCATGCACTTAGGTACCAATGTGGAGTTGCTTTGACACAGACAGATGCTATCTCCACTTGGCAACGCAGAAGCATGCAGTTGTCACAATGGAGAGTGTCATTTATACTCCCAGCCCCAGAAAAGAGTGAGTAGCCAGAGGACACTCTGAGATACCTGGAGTCTCTGGGTGGGGTTCTGGGGATGGCCATTTTTGTTTGAGAGTTAGGAAAGACCTTGAACTTGCTTGCTGCGTGCTGTGATTTTTCTAAAGCATTTCCATCACCAGGGAGCTGTCCTGGGAAATCTTTGGGGGCAGGGGATGTCCCAGGAAACAAACCTACTGCTTATGCCCCTGGCTCTCATCTTGGCCTTCTCCAATGTCCTAGCCTGAAGGCTCTATGAGTGTTGCCATATTCAGCCCCTGCTTGGGAATCCTCTGCATTGTTCTTAAGGAGATCTCTGTTACTCAGGGCCCTGCCTCCACTTCTATCTCATCCTGAAGACATTTCTCCCTTTTTCCTTTTCTTCCACAGATCATTTTTTTTTTTGGAACAAGGAGCCCCGTAGGAATGGGTGTGGTCAGGAGGCAGTTTCTCCTCTTTGAGGTTAAGTCCCACCAAAGGAGGTTCATGGCTGCTTGAGTTACCCATTAATCATATGTCACAGACATCACAAGCATTACGCCTAACTGTAAAACTATGTATAATAAACCAGTTTTCACTGCCTTTCCCAAGTGCCTAAGATGCCCAATCCATTACAGATGCAGTGTGTAGCTAGTAGGTGAGTCCCAAATCCATGTAGCACCATGAAATTCAAGTCTACTGGGACCTGTCCATGGAAACCATTTCACAAGTCAACAGATCCAGGGTAAATTCTGGGCTCCACTCCTGTGTTTCAGGTGAGTGGAGAGTCAGCCTTAGTAATTGGCAACTCAGAGCATCTTAGGGAAATCCACACCAACTAGAGACTAATTCCTCACTTCAGAAGCAGACACACGAGATGGCTGGAGAGTTTTCTCTCAGTAATCTAATTCAACGAGAAGCTGAGGGGACAGCATGGTGCTTAGAAGACAATTTCCACATGAAGTTGCCCCTTCCTTGTTCCAATGTTCTCTGCTGGTGCTCACACTGTGATGTGCTGAGAGGTAGCAGATAAGCCCGGAAGGTTTCCTGAAATAGCACATCCAGTGGATTGAGACCGTGAAGACTCAGCCCACCCTGCTGTACCTGTGTGCTGTGCTTCCCTCTGGCTCTGCCTGTTTCTGGTCTGGGCAACACCAGTGAACAGACCCAGCTCCACTCCCTGCAAGGCAATGGCTGGTGACTTTGCGGTGCCAGTAACAAGTCAACATTTCCTTCTATCCCAGGAGGGAACCACTAGTGAAGGGAGGACTAGGTGCAACCCAGGATTAAAAAAAAGCTGGCCCCAGACCTTGAACTGGGCCAGATATGTGGTCCTTCCCATTTCACCCAGATGTCAGCAGGCTGGTGTCCTCTGCGGGATGATTGACAGGGCCTCGTATCTGTGCCACAGCTTCAGTTCCTTCCACAAGTGTCAGGGACGATGGTAACCCTTTCCCTCCCATCATACTCTAACAGTATATGCCAGAGACTTTCTGGGAGTTAAAACAAAAGCTGAGGAAGTTGGCCTCCTGAGTCATATGCAGGCAGAGCCATAGTAACCTAACTAGTGGGTTGCCCACACTGTGTCCATGAGGACAGGGCAGGAAAAACTGAAGCTTAATGACAGACGACATGATGCCATGCCTCTTGGGCCCCTTCCTCAACCCTCCTCCCCTGACATTCCCCGAGACATCCAACGGAGTTCTCTTGACAGCTGTGGTTCTCAACCTTCCTCATGCTGCAACCCTTTAAGACAGTTCGTCATGTTGTGGGGACCCCCATCCATAAATTGTTTTTGTTGCTGCCTCACAACTGTAATTTTGCTACCGTAATGAATCTTAATGTAAATATCTGTGTTTTCTGATGTTCTTAGGTGACCCCTTGAGCCAAGGGGTCGAGACCCACAGATTGAGAACAACCGCTTTACAGATCCGCTGTGAACTTAACTGCAGGATTGAGGCAGCCTTCCTTCAGCAAGCAGCTCAGGGAGGGTAACTTCTCCTGTGCTAAAAATAAAATGAGTTCTCAGCCTTGCAATTTTTTAAAATTGTGTTTCTTCCCAAGTGGAACACTAGGGTTTTATCATTTAAACTGTTACCACAGTATCAAAACAAAAAGACATGTCCTATGTCTACAGCAGAAGATCCATGCGAGGGAGATTGGCTGGGCTGGGCACTAAGTCGAGCTCATTTCCCCTTTGTTTCCCAGAAGCTAAGATGTGACTCACAAGTTCCACTTTCAGAAAGTCCAAGCCTGGGAGAACCTGTCACACCATCCGGGCAGGCATGGACAATACCGTTATGTTATGGTATGTATGCATTTAAGCCATGGTAGAAAGTAAGGAGGCATAGACGTTGTCTTGTCAACATTCTTCGCTGTGTGGTCACCATCATTCTCTCCCTGGTAGTTCCTTTAGGATGAGAGGTACCCATGCAGCATCATGTGTTTCTTAATCCACGTGCCCCTTCCGTGAACAGAGCTAAAGGGCTGTGTGGACTCACACATCATGGTTCTGTGTGGCTGTCTGGAGACCTAGGGTAGCCAGGACAGGAAGGGACTTCCGTAATGGAGCTCCCATAGCAATTGTTAGGTGGAAGCTTCCTGTAAATCAACTGCACCCGAGAGGGAGGCTCTCTATGACTCGGGAGGTTCAGGTTGGAGGCTCCTTAAGACACAGAAAGTGAACTGTTCAGAAAGTCCATGAACCTACCTGATGCACAAGGCCATTCCCTCCCCCAAGGTTCTGTCAACTGTAAAGACTGCTGAGGAGACTCACACCAGTTCAGCTGCCTGGAGAGACTTCTAGGCCTGTCCAGCTATCTGCACCGAGTCATCACCCGGGCTGAGGCGGGCCTTTGGTGAGGCAGCTGTCTTGAAGCTGCCCCTGCTCCTGTCAGCAACCTTCACCCCTACTCTTGCAAATAATCCCAGTAAACCAATTTGCTCACCCAGTTGTGTTTTAGTGATAGAATTAGTCTATTCTTTTGCTAATTCCCTTTCTGGGGTGAATACAAGTTTACTGACATCTCCCCAGATGTAGTGTCACACAAGTCACGCTTGGAAGTTGGTCTGGTTACTGAGCCCTGGGATGAGGGGACCTCCCCAAAGAAAAGTTATTCTCTTCCTAAAAACAATCCTTTATTTAGCATCTGTGTTTGGATTTGCTACGTGCCAGAGTAGATGCTCCCCAAAGATGAATTCTGCTCCTGTCCCTGAAACCTAGGATGTGACTTTTTTTCCAGAAATTGAAATCTGTGCCTGGTGGCTTTGTAAGGGGGACACAGGAACACAGCCACATAGGGAGCATGCTGTGTGGCAGAGGGGCAGAGAGAGCCGAGGAGGCCTGGGGCTCTAGGCTTCTCCACAGGTCCAAGGCACCTTGCCTCCATTACTTGGCTCCAGAAACAAGCCATGTGAGGTAGGGCTGCCCTGGCTTGTCTGTGTCGTTGCTGGAGGGTGGGATGGGGGTCCACTTTCCTTCGGGCACCAGCTACCCAGCCTGGCACATCCTGCTTCTCCATCACTCCCAGTTCCTAAAGCAACAGGCATATGACCTGGAGAGGAGGAGCTATCTTTAGCATCCGAGGCTTCAGCTGGATGAGCAGGAGCCATAGGCAATGATGGTGCCTGCACAGCATGTGCCCGGAAATCTGCGGCGTGTGCCATTTCCCCACTCTGTGAAGGATCCTCCTTGCTTTGGGAGGAAGGGCTTGGATGTCCTCCACTTTCACCCTTCCAGTGTCCCCCATGAAAGAGTAGAGCTGCTTACTCAGAAGCCCGACCAACAGGCAGAGGGTGGCCTTGTCATGTGCCCCCTCCACCCCATCCTACCTCCCACGTAAGTGCCAGTGTGGCCTCCCTCTGTCTAATTGGGCTCAGTCAGGAGCAGGGTCCTATCTCATTCCCCGTTTCCTGGATAAGGCAGCTGATGACTCAGCACCCGCCCCTGTGTGGGGACATGTGTAGTTCTGAAGACACAGCCGCCTCCTTTCAGCCACTAGGGTTAGATGGAGTGCCAGAAGGGCGGCAGGGTCAGGATGAGACGGCCAGGGGACAGGGCCGAGAGCCAAGCATGTTGTCTGGGCAGCGAGACTGTCCACATCCCCATCCATCTTCATTCCTGCAACTGGGCTCTGGATTTGCAAAGGAAGTGTTGCTAAGACACACGGGCAAATCAAGGCAAATTTGAGGCCTGGTCACTCCGGCAGTGGGCCCATTGTTCTTGGTGCCCTAACTGGTGATCTGAGAGCCATAAAACCGCGGGCAGTTGAAAGGCCCGGGAAATTGAAAGGGGGATAGCTTCTGTGAGCCGCTGTAACTTTCACCCTCCCGTGAACCGCAGTTTATGGAAAGACTCGATGACAGCCTCTTGTTCAACCTCCAGAGGAGGAGAGCCAAAGGGAAGGCGGAATCGAGGCTGAAGGGAGTTAATGAGCCTTTGCACATTGTCCTGTTTCCTTTGTTGCTTAAAAAAAAATCTGGATGACAAGAAGAAGTGAGCAGAGGGTGTGCAGCAGCGTTGGTATCAGGCCGTAAATCCTACAAAACATTAACTTCATTACATGGTAATTACTGCCCGCAATGCCGGCCTTTCCGTCTCCCCATCCCTCACCCTCCAGCAGGAGTCAGCACTTCTGCAGCTGGCCTGGGTGACACCCTGGAGGAGACCTCGGTTAATAAGAGATTAGTGGGCTAAAGCTTCCTCTGCAGGGGTGAGGAGTGGGGAGACACACCTGGCCCGTGACATCACCCCTGTGAATGCATACAGGAAAAACAGGAGGATAGTACCCGTGTGTGCGTTTTTCAGTTCCAGCTACAGCCGTGCATGGGGGTGGCGTTGTTCAACTTCCAGACTTGAAGAATTGTGATTCCTTCGTACCTGGATTCTGTAAGAAAAGTTTCCAGAAGCCACATTGGGGCTTTGCTCTGTTCCTGTGATAGGAGTTGTTTAAAGTTGTCATGCTGAAGAAAAATCAACAAGTACTCCCTCTGCAGGGAGCCCCTGGCCTGCTTTGGCTCTCCTGGCCAGCTTGAGAGTGGGAAAGGCAATGCCCATGAATGTGCACAGGGGCTTTCACGGGAAGAGCTGTGCTCTGTGCAGAGGGAAGGGTGTTGAGGGTGGGGAAAGCTTGCTATGGCAAAGGGGGGCTCCTGGGGACAGGATAGATGTGTCTGAGCTGGGGTTTAACCCCTAAAGCAAATTAGTTTTCAACTATGAACCCACAACAGGGCATGTTTTCAGATACTCAGAGGCTGGGCCTTTTTAGACAGTATAAGCTCTACTGTAAGTCAGAACCACACGCACGTCTGTAGTGACAGGAAATATGGCCTCCTTTCTTCTCCAAACAAACATGATCTGGCCCCTTTCCTATCAGCTAAACACTCCTTTTGCCAGAGTTCTGAGAGGAAAACAGAGTGATGTGGTCTAACCTGGGAATGTGGGTGCTTGGATCATCCCTTCCGTGATGCCCTCCTTGCCTTCTTCTGTTAGCACACGGGAATAACCAACCAACAGCGTAGATCTCAAACGTTTGAAAGGCTGTGTTGGCCTCAGTCTGTGTGCAGTGGGGCTGGGCCTGGACTCCTGGATGCTTGAAGATCGAATCCACAGAGAAGCTAGGGGATTTTCTGAGAGAGCAGGCTGTGTTCTATGTCCTCAGGTCAAGATGGCCGGGGAGGAGGCTTGCAGTGGACTTCGGAGGAGCCTAGGCCACCAAGGACACGGGGAACCTCTGCCTCCCACTTGGTGCCAACTCCACAGCTCCTGAGAGCCCTGCTGTGCTGGTGCCCTCACACACACGGGCAGGCAGTGAAGTGCTGGAGATGGCCACGCTTCCCAAGTGCCCTTGCGGTCTGGACAGGAAGAGCAGGCAGCCCTTCTTGGACAATGTGAAGGAGGGATGACAGTGACCACTTGGAGAAGACAAGGGTCCAAGGTGAGAACTGTCACACACACACACTGGGCACGCTGCCCTGATCTTGTGCACGCTTCCAATGCAAAGGTCTGTTCTCTCACTAATCTGATAGGTGCCTACTCTGCACCCCAGAGAGCATATCGCCTGATCCAGTGCAGCGAGAATAGATCAGAGAAGAACAAAATGTTTCCTGTTATAGAGAGGAAAGATAAGCCAAGCAGGACAGATGTTTAATTTGCTTACTTTCTTAATCTTCATTTTTATTTTTAACTTAAGCTTTAAAGAGAAATTTTCAAATTTGTTCAGATCAGAAACTGTAAAATTTCCTTTGTGCTTTTCCATTCCAGTCCTGGGTGACAAGCCTTGTTCTTTCCACAGGTTCCTGAGTTTTTGCTAACTGTTTAGAAAATGAATGAACACATTAATGAATGACTTAGCTTTATCGTGTGAGAAAAAAGTGCATTTATGAAAATGAGCAAACCAATTAGTCTCAACACACTGTGGCTGTGTCCCCATTACGAAGACTGGATTGCAATAAAACCATCTGCGGTCCATCCAATTGCCTATTTTAACCACTGATTGGTTTGCCTTAAATCCACTGATTGCTTTTCAAATGGCTGTGTTTTTTATTCCACCAGAATTCGTTTTAACTTTATATGGATCGACAGCTCATTTACTTCTCCAGGCAGGCCTGGCATCAAATTTTCAATCTTGCTTGACTGCATGAGACCCATCCAGGACAGGAATCCACCTTGATGGCCACAGTTCTGCATGGGACAGGACCATGTACATCTGTTCCACAGCCTGGCAGGTGTCCTTGCTTCCTTTAGACATGGAAGACCAAGAAATAACCAAGCAACCTTGTGATTCCCTGAGCTTTGAAACACTGGAGGCAGTCTTCTGATTTATTGCCAGGGTTTCCTGACACTGGAATGTTTAGAAAAGGGTCATTGAGAAGGACAGCAATGCCCTATCATTTCTGAATCTGAGACACTGTTCTCACTGGGATTCTTGTTCAAAATGGCTTATAAAAATATGGATGAAGAGGAACTTGGGCAGGAGAATGTTCCATTAGTATCAGTTGGTCTAGACCTTGGGCTTCTGAAGTATGCAGTGGCTGACCTGGAGGATTCTCCACCCAAAACTGGACACAGGGATCAATTTGCAGTTGTCTATACACATCTCAGTTGGACATGTACTGTCTCTCACCCCAGCATCTGGGGTCTCTGAGATCAGATATGATTTAGTCATTAAGAGACACATCAAGGAAAGAGATATCAACTTTCAACTCTCTCTGGCAGATCTCTGACTCTGTTCCTCCACCATATCCTGTCCTCTGAACTTTCCCAATAAGAAAGCAGTGAATTGACAAATCAGTAGTAAAATGCTGATGCCTTAAACATTTGCATTCAAACTTACTACAAAGTGCACAGACTGAATAAACCCAGTCTCGTCCAGCACTGTACACTCAACTCACTACAAACTGGTTGGGCTGACCACCCAGAGCCTCACCAGAGATGACCTGCTTTCCTAAACTGAGCTACCATTGACCACGTGACCACCTGATGGATGAATGTTGTGCACATGCTGAAATAGTCTTTCTGAATGTCCAACAGGACTTGCCGTCCAAAGCATTATTTTCCTGTTGCACTAAGTTATAACACATAATGGCAAACTTATATTTCATAATTTTAAGCATAGTCACAGTTCATAATTCATTACCTTGTACCTACATATGATAAGATGCAATATGCACATAGATCAGAAAACAGCAGTTCAAATCATGAAAAATATATGCATCCATTTAGCAAATTTGCTTAACATTTATTAGGCACTTTTACTGAGGATATGCAAGCTCACCCATACATTTGTGGAGGTCAGTTTCTCCATATAAGCAAACTTAGCATGCAGAGTGATCCTAAGGTTTCAGGGAAAGTACAGTGTTCTGTGCTCCTTCAGTTTTGTGGGTATTCAGTGTTCAGAATGCAGAAGAAAATGCCATCAGTCTGTGTCTGAGAGGCTGGAGTTCCATTCAGTCCTGATGAGAATGTATGTGTGTACATGTGTATGGGGGGTGCTAGAGGGTTCTATGTGTGCATTGCATATGTCTGTGCATGTGGAGGTGTACTTGTGCATGCACACATGCGTGTGTACAGGGGTGCTGTATGTAAGTGTGTACATGTCGGGGTGCTTGTGATCTCACATGCATGTATGTGAGATCAGAAAAGCACAAGCAGGCAAGAAAACAAGGGGAGATGCCCAGCAGAGGCACAGACACTGGGCCTCCCGCAGAAGTCACTGAGAGTGACACTGTTTGCCTCTAACCAAAGGTCCTGCGTGCAAAAAGCCTGCAGTGTCAACTCCCAGATCTAACATGTGAATGAATAACAAGATCAACCGCCTAGTCCCACTCCCACCAGCCCCTGATCACAGTGGGGCTGACTGCTTCCTAACCTGTACGTCTCCACAGGACCTGCACTGGCCAGAACCTGGTAAACAGTCACTGGACGAATGAACAACATGCAGGAGACCTCATACCCTGAGCCAGCCCCTCCCCTGTAGATGTCAGTCCTGGAGATGAGAGACTGTGGACCCTGGTTCCCTGTCATTGGACTGGAACCAGAACCAGCCAGGAACTGGAAACTCTTCCAAATAGCTATGAGCAAGTTCTTCTTTGGAAATGAACCTTGTTCCCCAACTCAGAAATTTCTTCCAACTTCTCCTTCCTTCGAATCTCAAAAATGGGAGTTGAAGAGATACCTGGCTTCCTGCCACCAACCTTGGTGGCACAGTCTGTTCCCTCATGCATTTTAGGAGTGCCACTGTGTTCTAAAGGTGCCTATGACACCCCTGACCACCCTTTGACCCTTGAATGGCTTCTACACTGTGTGCATAATCCTGTCTCCCTCTGTAAGTCCCTGCAGAACAGTGGTGTGGCCAGGGCAGGGTGTGCTGTCATTGCCAAGTTAGATTCATTAATTAAACCACTCTGCAGAATCTCCCCAAGTCCTGTCTCTGACCAATCAACTAAATGTCTCCATCAAATTCTTACAGGAATGTAGACATACATTCTCAAAAGACACAGAAATGCCCCCAATGAAGTTCTCTGTAATAACCCTGGGTAGCCAACCATCAGGCAACACAGTGATGCATGATACAAGATCATAGTGGAATACTACACAGCAATGAAAACAATGAGCAGTCTATGTCTATAAACAACATTGCAGAAGCCCAGCGTCACACTAGTTACAATCAAAAGCAGGCAGTCCTGATCTTGATTCAGCATATTGATTGAGTTTGGGCTGGAGGGGGGCCTCATGGCCACAGGTGACCCAGGAGGGGGCCCAGGAAGGCAGTTGAGTGTCTGTCATGGTCTTCATCACTCTATTAAATCTTTTTAGATGTGTACAGTTCCATATACTCCAGGTGCGGGTTGAGTCTGTGTGTGAATTGTGTGTATCTCCTACAGGAAGGGAGCCTATGTGCTTATACTGCCCACAGGAAGTGAAGATGAGTTTTTATACCACACACAGGAAGGGAGGCAAAAGGCAGAGCCCAAACTCACTCAGGCCCCCCTCACACACACCCATTTGTGGACACTTCTGTTCCACTGCCAAAAAATCCTCATCGATGCTCAAGCCTTTGGATATCCACAGTGTGACCTCTGGACATCCGTGTGAGTAAAGACCTGGGAAAAGAGCAGCTGGTATGGTGGCCTCCAGGACGTTCTCTTAATCCAGCACCCCTACTCAGGCTGATCCAAACAGACATATGGGGTTTGAAGTGCAGAATTCATTGCCCTTTAAACACAAGGGCCCACAGTGGCTTAACTGATGGATTTTCAAGTTAATTTTCTTAACACGGACGTAAAATGGTGTTGGGCATGTAGCTTTTAACATCTGTTATTAGTGAAATTCAATAAATTTAAAAACGTCTCCACGTTTATTAAATTACCACATCATGCATTTCCAGGAATCACACTTCTTCTGAGCTCTGCATTAAATGAGAGGTGTTAGTTTTGTTTTGTTTTTGGCAAGTGTGAGGGAATTTCTTAGCCTGTTTTCAGTTGCACCAACCAATAAAAACATTTTTCTTCCTAGTACGAAAAGCACTTTTGAGGGCTTCTAACACAATTAGCTGGTGTTAAAACCCTGACTTGGCACACAAAGGCCATCACCTCAGAGCACAGCCCAGGCTGACATAGACACTGCTGGTGCTAAGTCCATTGTCTGTGGCTGACCGTGACGTCACACGTGTGATCAGTGGGGCCTCTGCACACACGTGTATGCAGGCCACACTGCACTTACCTGCTCACCAAGTCATGGCTGCAGAGTCGGTGGTACTTTCCAATGGCACTTCAAGTAGCTGCATCAGAGTCAGACTCGTCTATGTCTTGTAAGGTTTAAATTTTTCATTTTGTCGTAACTCAAGTCTCTACTTCTCATTTAGGAAACTAAGATGGAGTTCTCTGTGTCCATCCATCAAACTGTCCCAAAGGAAAAGGTAAAACACAGGCTCGTTGACCAAAGCTTGGCTTTTATATGATCTTGACATTTAGATGAGTGAGCAGTGTAGAACACTCACAGATGAGGGCCCTGGTTGTGACTGTTCACACTCAGGTTTTCCCAAACTTTGTCTTCCTGGACCATGTAATCAGAAAACACCACCAATCTCATTTCCCTGACATCCAGCATGTCTAACAACTGTGGCTACCCTGGCTTTGGTGATGTGGACTTCAGACAAACACTGGTCAGGACTCAAGAAGCAAGTTAGGAAGGGAGAAGCAGCTACTGGGGTGAGGGGTGAGGTTTCTGGAGGGTCAGGTGGAGTCCCGATCTTTCCCTTTATCAAAACACTTTTCAAAACTAAGTTTTCGTATATGCCTACCCCTCCTCTTACTTTTCTCACCAGTCACCCTCCTGTCACTTCCTTCTGTCCAACCCCAGACAATTTTGTGTGTCTAATAATGTCCAGGAACTGCAAACAAGAGAAGGACCGTATTTGTCTCCCTGATGATGGCAAAAAAAACCATTGCAATAATGATCATCGTATTGAGTGAACCAATACAAGACTAACAGCCTGTAGCATGTATGCACTCCATCTGGCCAGCTCCTTAGGAAGGGGACTGTCCTCACCTCTCATTTCCAGCAGGACAGAGGGAGCACCATTCCAAGGAGCATCCTCAGCAGGGACAGAGCCCCCTAGACTGCCAGTCACCTCTGAGTGGGAAGCCCATGGGCAGGGCTGGGAGTCTTCTTTTTGAAGACTCCACAGGTTGTCTTGCACAGGTGAGTGTGTGGGTGCCTAACACAGAGCTGTGATGCTGAGTACACATTCTAGGGGTGAAGTACTTCCTAAGAGGTGGTGACCAACATCAGCTTTCCACTCTGATGACTCTGGGTGACATATGGCAGCATCATCACCACTGCTTCAGTGAGTGTACTCTGGGTGGTCTTCGTACCATGCTGATATCTCACCAAAGGACCCTCTTGAGAAAACACTGGGTGCCATGGGATAGTTTTCAGTAGGAATCTGAATACCTTTAAAGCATCATATGTCTGCCACCTGACTGGATCCAAACTCTGACAAAGGGAAGTCTCACCACCAACACTCTGTTCTGTAGACAGAGAGATGGAGTAGCAGAATTGGTACTCAGTCCAAGTTTCCATGTGCTGCAATGCAGTGCAGAACTCAAGATGCCTTCTTAGCTTGGATACTCTGCTGCTCCCAGAGGAAGAGGTTGGCAGTGCAGCAGAGGCATAGGGTGGAGCCTACCCAAGGTCCCAGGAACTTAGAAAGCAGATTCACATTAGTAGTGCAGGAACTAACAGAAGCAGGTGTGGTGGTAATCTAATTGTATTGAAATATTATTTTGATTTGTACTGAAATATTAATTTGATTGTATGTTAATAAATAAAGTTGTCTGGGGGTCAGAGCTATTAGAGCCATAGCAAGAGTGTGGCGGTGGTGGCACACGCCTTTAATCCCATAGATATCTGTGTGTTCAGGGTCAGAGCTATTAGAGCCATAGCAAGAGTGTGGCGGTGGTGGCACACGCCTTTAATCCCATAGATATCTGTGTGCTCAGGGTCAGAGCTATTAGAGCCATAGCAAGAGTGTGGCGATGGTGGCATACGCCTTTAATCCCATAAGATCTCTGTGTGTTCAGGGATACAGTCAGCATTGGAGACATATGCCTTTAAGACCTAGGGGGCTGTACATTCAGACAGTGACGAGGCAGTCATGTGTTTGGGTTTACAACCAATGAGAAGGCAGAACAACATACTTTAAAAAACGAACCGACAGGAGGTAGGTCTCTCTTTTCGCGAAGCTGGGACAGCAGGAGGAAGGGTGAGATTTTAGCTCTGAGCTCTGACCTCTTGGCTTTCTCTTTTACATTGTTTCTGTGTTTCTTATTTAATAAGACGGTTGATTACATCTACATCTGGCGCCCAACGTGACAAGAATCCATTAAAAACTGCTTGGCTTGGCGGCAGGTCCGCTTTCCCGCAAGGGCGGCAGGCAGCCCGCGGTAGCGGCGGCACACGGCGGCCGGCGACGATCGGCTTCTTAGTCCGAGCTGCTGGCGTCCTAGTCCGGGTAGCAACTTCTAGCCCGGGCCTAGGTCTGTGAGCAGCTTGCCTAAAGCCGGTGCTACAAACAACTCAGACCTGCCCGTAAAGCCAACGCACGTGGTCGGAGCTTAAGGAAGCCAGACCCAAGCCTTGACTCGGCACAAGAGGGAACACGTGGCTGCATTTAAGCTTTAGCCGGCTACGCTTTCTTGTGCGTTCTCTCTTTCCTCTCTCTCTCTCTCTCTCTCTCTCTCTCTCTCTCTCTCTCTCTCTCTCTCTCTGGATTTACACCTGGGACACTAGGTGGCTGCTTTGAAAATCCCCTCGGATTTCTACTGTTCTACGCAGATTTGGTAAGTCATAATATATCAGATATTTTAAAGGAAACTATCTAAAAGAGAATTTTTTTCCACATTAAAAAACAAATGGGTTTTATGTGTACATTGGAAGAAAATTGGTTTTTGTTCGAAATTTTAGGCAGTCTGGCAATGGAACAACTATATAATATTAGTATTGGTGGAATTATGCACCTCATCACTATAATAATCCACATTTTAATATTTAAAAAGATAGTCAATTTAAGTGCCAGGATAACAGCGTTAGAAGAACTTGTTAAACCTGTAAAAATTCAGACAGAAGAAATTAACAGTGAAGTTGTTTCAAGTCGGGATCATAAGGTTGCAGAAAGAAAGCCTGTTTTCACACAGTCACCCTTAATTTATCCTGTAACAGTACAGCAGATGCCTGATCAAATGGCTACACAAAATACTTGGGCTCCAATTGAAATGTTGGATTTAAAAAGGTTTAAGGAGGCAATAGTATCTTATGGCATGCATTCCCCATATGTAAAGCAAATGTTAAACACTTGGTCAACATATAATAGGATAGTACCACAGGACTGGCGGGACCTCGCACAAGGTGTTCTGGAACCCAGCCAGAGACTTCAATTTCTGACTTGGTTTAAGGAGGAGGCTAAAAACATAGAAAAACAATGGAGGGATAAAGGAGTACAAGTTTGCCAGGATCAGCTTATGGGCGAAGGCCAATATGCTTCAGCACAAGCACAATGTTTATATGATGTCCAAACCCTAATTTTATGTCGAACGGCAGCCTTGAATGCATGGGACAAAGTTGAGGAACCAGGAAAAAAATCTGAGTCATTTACAAAGGTGAAGCAAGGCCCAAAAGAGTCTTTTACAGATTTTTTACAAAGACTGGCTTCAGCAGTAAAGAGAACGGTCTCGGATTCAGAAGCTGGTAAGGCAATAATTGAATCTTTGGCCTTTGAGAATGCGAATGCAGCATGCAAAAGAATAATCAGGCCATTAAGGGCAAGATCTGCACCTATGGAAGATTGGATTAGAGAAACAATTAATGTTGAAGCTGATGAGCATGATGATACATGGGTAGGAGAAGTAATTTCAAAAGGTTTGAGGAGTGTTAGATGTTTTGGATGTGGAAAGCAAGGACATTTGAAAAGGGACTGTAGACAGGTCATTTCCAGAAACAATGTTTCTTCAAGGAACAATGGCAACAGAATGCCCCTTCCTTCTGGAGTATGCAGAAGGTGTGGTAAGGGAAAACACTGGACCAACGAATGTAGATCAACAAAGGACAGACAGGGTAATCCTTTGCCTCAGTCTTCGGGAAACTCCCAGAGGGGCCTCAGGCAGGCCCCCAGTGCAAATCCAGTTCAAACCTTTCCGGCAGCCATAGAGGAAATGCCTGCTCTGGAGAGCGATTAAATAACCAAATGCCTATTGGAATAAATCATGCTGGTCGGAATGATGAAACAGAGAGAATAGAAAATTCAGGAGAAAACATAAAGAAAATTTTTTGGCAAACTTCTATTAATGAACAAAGACCAAAATTAACGATAAAAATAAATGGTGTTTTGTTGTCTGGTCTGGTAGACACAGGTGCGGACGTTACCATAATTGCACCAGAATTTTGGCATCCAACTTGGCCTCTTCAGGAGGTAAACGTTCAACTGTTAGGAATTGGGACATTATCTCAGGTGAAACAGAGTGCAAGATGGCTCGAATGTATAGGTCCAGAAGGACAGAGAGGAAAATTAAAACCATATGTGGCTAACATAACTATGAACCTGTGGGGTCGAGACTTGTTGCAACAATGGAATACTCAGATTAATATCCCTCCAATCTCAGAAACAAATCATAAACTAGCACATGTTACTGAGAGAAATATTAGAAGATATTGTTCTAAGGAGTGGTCACCAGCCATCCATATTATACAAGAACAGGGCACAATAACTGACGATCTTCCAAAGACACCAACAGCTCTACCTTTAAAATGGTTAACAGACAAGCCTGTATGGGTCCAGCAATGGCCTTTAACAACAGAGAAACTCCAGGCTTTAGAAGAGCTGGTAGAAGAACAGTTAAATGCTCAGCATATTGAAGAATCAACCAGCCCTTGGAATTCTCCTGTATTTGTTATTAAAAAGAAATCTGGTAAATGGAGAATGGTAACAGACCTTAGGGCAATTAACAAAGTAATTCAGCCAATGGGTTCTCTACAATCTGGGATGCCTTTGCCTACTCTGTTACCAAAAGGATGGCCTCTCATAGTTATTGATTTAAAAGACTGTTTCTTTTCAATACCCTTACAAGAAAAAGACAAAGAAAGATTTGCTTTTACAGTGCCTACTTATAATAATTCTCAACCGGTTAAAAGATTTCAATGGAGGGTCCTCCCACAGGGAATGTTGAATAGCCCAACTCTGTGCCAATATTTTGTACAGCAACCATTGGAAGTGATACGTAAAAAATTTCCTAAATCTATAATTTATCATTATATGGATGATATTTTACTAGCTGACTCAAATGCAGATACTTTAGAAATAATATTTGAAGAAGTAAAGAAAATTTTGCCTTGCTGGGGATTACAAATTGCTCCTGAAAAGATACAAAGAGGAGATTCTATTAATTATTTAGGATATAAAATAGAACTACAAAAAATTAGACCCCAAAAGGTGCAAATTCGGAGAGATAGACTACAGACTCTTAATGACTTTCAAAGATTATTTGGAGATATTTCTCATCTACGAACTATTGTTGGGGTAAAAAATGATGAACTGACTAATTTGTTCAAAACCTTAGAAGGTGACAAGGACTTAAATAGTCCAAGAGAATTATCACCTGAAGCTGAGAAAGAATTAGCCTTGGTAGAAAAGAAAGTGCATGAAGGACACGTGAATCGTATTGATCCAAAGCTGGATTGCATTTTGGTTATTTTACCTTCTAGGCGTTCTCCTACTGGAATATTAATGCAGAGGGAAGATATTATATTGGAATGGATATTTTTACCAAATAAACCAAATAAAAAATTAAAAACTTATGTGGAAAAAATCTCTGACTTGATTTACAAAGGAAAACTGAGACTTCGTCAATTAGCAGGCATAGACCCAGCAGAAATTGTCGTACCATTAACTAAGGAGGACATTGAAAAATTATGGACAGAAAGTGAACCTTGGCAAAGAGCTTGCAGTAATTTTTTGGGAGAAATTAACAGCAAATATCCCAAAAGCAATAGAATTGATCTTATAAAGAGAGCTGAATGGATCTTGCCTCGAATTGTACGGCAAAAACCCATATCTGGAGTTCGTACATTTTATACAGATGCCAACAAAGAAGGAAAGGCAGGTTACAAATCAGAAAATTTAAGTAAAGTGGTTCAAAGTCCGTATAATTCAGTGCAAAAATCAGAATTGTATGCTATTCTGTTGGTATTAATGGATTTTTCAGAACCTCTCAACATAGTAACTGACTCTCAGTATGCTGAAAGAGTGGTGTTACATATTGAGACTGCAGAATTTATCCCTGATGCTTCAGAATTAACTTCACTATTTATTCAATTACAAGATACAATCAGGAAAAGGAATCATCCTTTATATATAACTCACATTCGATCCCATACTGGTCTGCCAGGCCCTCTAGCACAAGGCAATGAAGAGATTGATAAATTATTGATAGGAAATGTGCTGGAGGCCTCAGAATTTCATAAAAAACATCACGTTAATAGTAAAGGTTTAAAAAAGGATTTTTCCATAACCTGCAACAAGCCAAAGAAATAATAAAGAAATGTCCTACTTGTTCCTTCTACAATCAGACGCCATTACCAGCAGGATGTAACCCAAAGGGTACTCAGAGAAATGAAATCTGGCAGATGGACGTGTTTCACTTTGCAGAATTTGGAAAATTGAAATATGTACACCACACTATCGATACTTATTCAGGATTTCAATGGGCAACTGCTTTGAGTTCTGAAAAAGCTGATTCTGTAATCACTCATTTGCTAGAAGTTATGGCCATCATGGGTATACCTGCACAAATCAAAACTGACAATGCTCCATCATATGTCTCTGTTAAAATGAAACAGTTTTTTGCTTATTACAATATAAAGCATATTACAGGCATACCACATAATCCTACAGGTCAAGCAGTTATAGAAAGATCAAACAGAACTCTAAAGGATATGCTAAATAAACAGAAATGGGTAACAAAAACCCCCAGAAATAGACTGCATAATGCTCTTCTAACTTTGAATTTTCTGAATGCCAATGAGAAAGGAACAACAGCTGCAGAGAGACATTGGATAATAGAAAAAACTACAGAATTAAATCAGCCTATATACTTTAAGGATGTGCTGACCTCAGAATGGAAACCAGGGTATGTATTACATTGGGGACGTGGTTTTGCTTTTGTTTCTACAGGAGAAGATAAGCTGTGGGTACCATCAAAATTGATAAAGGTTCGATTTGAACAAGAGAGACCTCTTAATTAGAGGAGGTGATAGTTCATCAACCAGCATGAACATCCAATTTAAACTAACTTGTATCAATAACACATGCCTTTTCATTTAATCAGATAATAACTTGTCAAAAGGAAAAATCCCCAAAATTAGTCTTGGGGAAAGGTTTTTGTTTTTGTCTTTTAGGAGAATGAAGGTTAAGGAATCTGAAGAACACTGGACAAATGAGACAACTGAAGAAAAGGGACAAATCATCTATCCCAAGAAACAGAGTGAAACGGTGTATGGGTATATATTATCTAAAAAAATTTTATGTCTTCCTAAATGTTTGTTTCTGCTTTTCTCTAAAGATTTAACACTATTGGTCTTCTAACAGTCCCAGTTCAATTAAAATTTAAAGCTGACTTTGGAGTTGGAGAATGGCTCTCTCCTTCTTTAAAATCAAGCATGTTGTTAAAAGGAAAATGCAAACTCCCTGTATCATGCCAGAATAAGAGCCATCTTCTGCTATGGTACAGGACAAAAGCAAAATTAATTAAGGGACTATTCTATTACTAATCTCAACTCTTTGATTCTATTCTGATTCTTTAAACTTTTCTCAAAGTATAAATTTTATATCAAAATTTACAAGATTAATATATATATATACATTTTAAACTTTGTTAAGATATGAATGGTCACATAGAGTACTAACTAATTCTAGAAAAAAGGCTAGCTGCATATATATGTTTTTGTGTTCGAGTCTCTTATCAGTTTTCTGCAGGAAATCATGGCCAGGCCTAACATCAACTGAAGTCTCCAGAAAGAAGATGGGGCCCCACAACAACAACAATTCCACGTGGACAATAATAATATCATTAAGCTGACAAACATCATCCATAGATCAGCTTTGAACTACAAGGTGCTCAGAGCAAATTTGAGATGACTAGCTGAGATGATCCAGTCTCAAAGACTACTTGAATAAGGACTTGAGATAAACCCTCAACTTTGGCATTATACACAGACTGGATAGTGAAGGATATAGTCACCTCTCTTAGAATTTGACAATTAACCTAAAATTTTTCTTTCAGGATAAAGAAAACTTCGCCCATACCCAGCAGGAAGCAATTTTAAGAATACGACGCCCACATTCCCAAAGAGGTGGTGTGGGGCGGGTGGTTTTTTGGTCTTTTTAATGGGTTCTGGGTCTGGGATAATTTTCAGTATTTAGGGGGGTTGGTTACAAGTTATTGTCAAGGGTTAGGAAAAAGGCTAAGCAAAGGAGATTAGATTTAAGGTTCTTGTTTAAAAAAAAAAAAGAAAGAAAGAAAGAAAAAAAAAAGAAAGAAAAGAGAAAGACAATTACTAGTTTTAAATACTTTACATTGGATTGAATTGTTTTATATTGTACACAAATTTGAAACTGATATTGTTAGAAAATGCTATATGTATATTTCTAATTGTATTTATTCCATCCATTTAACAATGTAATGCAAATTTCTGATCCTTGAATGTTATTATTATCAACTATTAGGATATAAAGAAATGAAAGCTAGTAGTTAGACATTATCATAGAACTTGTAGTCATATTAGATATGTTTTAAAAATTGAGCAGAGATGTTTTAGACAGGTCATCTTCAAACCCTTCAGAGATCTACAGAATATGGCATTTAAAATGTTTTAATAACTTAGAAAATTTTTCTTTTTTGAGACATGTCGGCTCCTGGCAGTACCAATCTACTTTAGAGAAAATATGGGCATTGAAGAAACTGCATATGGAGTCAACTTTCATTCTGGCAAAAGTTAGCCACTGGACAACAAAGTATCCTCGAATCAACAGGACAAAATGGACAGACAGATCACGAAACAAGGGACTACTGATTCTTGCCAAAACAAGTGTGGTTATGGCTTTATCAAAAGGCATCTTCTGAGGCCAGGACAATATGGCCCCATCCCTGAAGTGGCCTTCGCATCCGGAAAAGGTACGGTGCCCTTTTCTTCGAAGGCAGCTTAACAGGCAGAGGGCCGATGGATTCTGTTGTACAATGGAACAGCAGCTGAAAGCTCATGCCTCTCAAAAGTAGACTGGCATTTAATAGAGGGATGTGGAGAAGAAGGGGATGCTGAGATGAAGCCATATATACACAGCCAAGAAGAATGGACAGCTGAATTAAAAAACTGTCAACAATTTCCAGAATTTAAAATCCTGAATCATGACAGGACACTAGTGGGATTCAGGTGTTTCTGGTACGTGGACTGCTCTCACCCAATGTGAGGTTGAACTGTTGACCTTGTGTACATCCTACTTCACAAATGAGTCTGTCAGATACACTAAGCCTATAGGCTGAAGATGATGCCCCAACACTGCGGAGAAACCTCAGGTGACTGCCCAGGCAGCTGGCTGTTTCTGTCAACTCACAAAATTTTTTGGAAGTTGCTTGCATGCACTTCCTGTTTTTATTTTTGTTAGCTAATATTATTCCCTTCTTGGGTCTCTGAGGGAGTTGAAGATTAGTTAGTTATGGTTGAAGATTAGTTAGTTATAGTTGAACATTAATTAGGATAGAAAGTACATTAGATACATCTTGGAATTATCAAAATAGGATAGATAATGGAATTATTTTCTCTGATTCGTCAAATACCTGTTTAGGTATTTATTACTTGTATATATTGTATATAGTTATTGTACTTTTGTATATAGTTTTTCTTTTGTTAGTCATAACCTTTTGCTTTTTTTCTTTTTATTAAAATAGAAAAGGGGAAATGTGGTGGTAATCTAATTGTATTGAAATATTATTTTGATTTGTACTGAAATATTAATTTGATTGTATGTTAATAAATAAAGTTGTCTGGGGGTCAGAGCTATTAGAGCCATAGCAAGAGTGTGGCGGTGGTGGCACACGCCTTTAATCCCATAGATATCTGTGTGTTCAGGGTCAGAGCTATTAGAGCCATAGCAAGAGTGTGGCGGTGGTGGCACACGCCTTTAATCCCATAGATATCTGTGTGCTCAGGGTCAGAGCTATTAGAGCCATAGCAAGAGTGTGGCGATGGTGGCATACGCCTTTAATCCCATAAGATCTCTGTGTGTTCAGGGATACAGTCAGCATTGGAGACATATGCCTTTAAGACCTAGGGGGCTGTACATTCAGACAGTGACGAGGCAGTCATGTGTTTGGGTTTACAACCAATGAGAAGGCAGAACAACATACTTTAAAAAACGAACCGACAGGAGGTAGGTCTCTCTTTTCGCGAAGCTGGGACAGCAGGAGGAAGGGTGAGATTTTAGCTCTGAGCTCTGACCTCTTGGCTTTCTCTTTTACATTGTTTCTGTGTTTCTTATTTAATAAGACGGTTGATTACATCTACAAGCAGGGGCCCAGGTCAAAGCCTGCTGTAGGGTACAGTGGGTGGATCCTAACCCCTTAACTGAATTCTCTTTAGCGGCCTCTGAGATGTGACCCATATTTTGTTTTCTTTGTCCTTTAAACAGAGCATATGCTAGAGTCAGAGGAAACAATGTTCCTTTATTCTCAGAAATGGGGACTTTCATAATGTAGCATCTCACAATCTTGACTCTGGGCTTCCTGTCAGAGGAATCATTCAGCACAGACATCCAGCCACAGTAAGTAGAGAGGGCTGCATAGATTTACTACAAATTTCTGTCCTTGACAGGAAACCTCATGATATCCAGTGAACAAGTGTGTGTACAGATGATGTCCCCAGAGTAGACAAACTGTGAATATATCTTCAAGGTGTTATGAAAGCTCTGGGTCAGGTTCTGAAGAGACTAATAAGTTCTCTTCTTCTTGAGCCTATAGGCTTCCCTGAAAGTCCTCCTCTTGCCCTTTGATGCCCTGATCCTGGTGAGATCTCATCTTTTCTGCTCAGGGCTCACTGAGTACTCAGCATCCTCCTCTAGCTCACAGGAACTTCACCATGGCTTCCAAGGGGCTGTCTTGCATGGCAAGGATTAACTTAATTTAATGTCTATTTTCCTGGACTATGATAAAGAGAATGAGTATGAGTTATGGAGTGCAATGGTAGTTATAGAGAAGCCAGGGTACAGCTGAGCCTGGCTCCCTCCTTAGGACAAAACTCTTTTCTTAAGGAGTGCCCTAGCGGGATGCTATAATCTGGACATGCTCTTGGCAGAACCCTTTTGAACTCTTGTGCCTTAAGAATCTGGCTTCAAAGATCATGCTCTATCCTCTTTGCCCAGTTATGGTCTGGGATTCGCTTCCACCTGCATCCTGCAACCTCATTCTCTGATGAATAAGTACCATCACCTACCTATTCCTCGATTGCTATGGTTTAGATATAAAGTGGCCACAAAGGCTCATATGTCAGGTGCTTACCCCAGCTGGTGGAGTCCCAGCACTGATAAATAAATGGGCTGTTAGGAAATGGAACCTGGCTTCAGAAAGTAGGCCCCTGTCTGTGACTGTGAAGGGTCTCTCTCTCTCTTGTTCCCCCAAGACCTACTCCCTCCCCACTCTCCACTCCTCCTCTCCCTCTTCTCATCCTCTCTTTTGACTGCCATGGGATGGTAGTTTTCTCTTGGGTAGGTTACATGCTCCCACTATGAGGCTCTGCCTCAACATCGCAAACAAGCAATAGAGCTAAGTACTCCGGATTGTACTCTTTGAAATTGTGAGCCAAAATAAACACTTCCTCCTTTAGTTTTCCACAGTGTTTGTCACAGTGATGGAAAGCTGAATGGCATGCTGGAGCTGGCACCTGTGATCCCCTTGCCAGTGGTGGCACGTGTCCGTGTGTGTGTGTGTGTGTGTGTGTGTGTGTGTGTGTGTGTGTGTGTGTATACTCTGGAAGGACTCATTGCTGTGAGATCCACTGTCGATGAACAACACCAGCCAGAGCTGCTCAAATAGCCTATCCCTCAGCCAGGCACTGGCTGGCACAGCCTGCCTGACTTTCCAGCCTGGCCATTAAGGAGCCTTCCAACAGAGGGATATAGAGGAGTAAAACCTGTCCTGTGTGCATTCTGTGTGAGACACCATGGCATCCTGCCAAGCCTCCTTTTCTTCCAGTACAACCTTGCTTTAAATAAATAGCCTAGTCTGCAGCCGTGATCATTTCAGGACATTCCTCTTCTCTCTGATTCCAGTCACCAGTGTGTGCATGCAGACCTAGTCAGCTTAATGAGAAAAGCAGACTCAGGCTCCATCGCATAACCAAAGCCCAAGGTCTGTGTTCAGAGTCCAGGAGTAGAGGCTTTGGCCAACCTCTTGTCATAGGTGATGGGATAATTAGGGTTCTCACAGAGCTGGGACACATCAGCACACCCAGCCCTGTTATTAAGGGTTGTGAAGGGTCGTCTGTCCTCTGTATTAAGATGATGGGATCAGTCAGGCCCACTTCAACCACAGGCTGGTTGCAGGATACCCTGGCGTAGTCCTTGTCCATTTTCCTGAAGACTGATGAATTCTTTGAGTGCCCCTAGGTATCTGTGCTTATATATCTGAAGAGCCCCCTGCATCTGTGCATGTTCTTGCCTGTCCTGTTCTCACATACGTCTCCATGGCATATTTGCACACAAAGACTTATATATCCTCATATGTAGATGAGTAAAGCTAGTGAAGTCCACAGTGGTCCCAAAGATGACACAGTAGCTGCCTTTCTCTGTGGTATGGTGGTTTAAGTGAGAAATGTACCTGATAGGCTCATGTATTTGAACACTTGGTCTCTATTGGTGGTGCTGTTTAGGGAGGTTATGAAACCTTAAGGAGGGCAAGCCCTGATGGAGGAGGTACATCACCAGGTGTGACTAGCCATACCCAGCCAGAGTTTTCCTGAAAGGACTTGTTGTGTCAGCCTGTCCTTGACTGAGGTCTGGCCTGTAGCTCTGCATGGCCCGGCACAACACCCTGCTTGTTTCCCTTCCAGGAAAGCTCTGGTGAATCAATGGGCTTACAGCCTTGTTCTGCTTCCTGCTCTTTCTCTCTGCTTCCTGTTTGTGGACAAAGATGTGATTGACCAGCTTCCTGTTCCTACCACCATGCTTCCCTGTCATGAAGAGTCTCCCTCTGGAACTACAAACTAGAATGAATCCTTTCTCTATTTAGTTGTTTCTGGTCATGATATTTTTGTCACAGCACCAGACCAGTAACTAAGATGGAAGCTGGTATCAGGAATGAGGTGTAAGAACCTGACTGTGTTGTATTTTGGAGGAATATGGAACATTTTGAAAGGTTGAACTAGACAAACCATTGAACTCTGTAAGCAGAACTTAAGGGGAATTTTAGCAGGAGCTTAGAAGACAGCAGTGCTGAGAAAAACATGGCAGTGGTGGCCTGGCTCATGAGGTTCCCGGGGCGAGGGGAAATGTTACATTAATGACTGAGCTAGGTGTCAGTCATGTGACGCATTGGCCAATAGTCTGCATGAATTAGACCCAATGTCGTGAAAATTTGCATGAGGTGAAATTGAAAAGAATTGGGCTAATTACTTTGGTGAGAGGAATCTCATGGCACTGTAACTTTGATTCTGTCTGTGGCATAGTTATTGCTGATAACTCTTGTCCAGACCTACAGTGAAAAAGATCAACAAGTAGAGCAGAAAAAAAAATACAAAATGTGTACCTTAGGAAGGAAAAGAGTGTTGAGTCACAGTGAAGCCATGCTGAGGAGGCTGTAGTTGTTAAGGAAATTAAAGAGCAACTACCTCCTCTGCACTGGAAGAACAAGAAAGATGCCAGAACCCACCTAAGGAAGACTCTCACTTGTGGAGAGAGCCTGGGGCGGCTCTTGCTTCTGAATATCATATTTTTCAGCATACACAAGCAGGTGGTAGTAAGGTCCAAAAGGGCAAGGGTCCACCCATAGCTGGCAGCATAATTTTGCAGTGCCATCCACATGGTACTTGCTTTGGAAGTATGAACATGGAAGCTTGAGGGGGCTATGAAGTCTTGCTCCTTTGTTTTGGAGAGCAACTGAGGCCAGGTAATGTGTAATAGAGTTGAAGTCCCTGCAAGGAGGCTCTGAAAGGTCACTGCATGAAGCTGTGAAGGCTAAGGCCTTTGTGGCATTGGAAATCACAAGATACTGGAGATGTGAGAGTCATTGAGATACCTGCCAAGGCAAGCTGCATACAGGGAATGGAACCAGCCCTAGGGAGAGATTAGTGTAACACTGGAGGAGCAGAGCTTGTACATCCTTTAATACTGAAGTCCCAGATACCAGTATAGAGCTAGAGGAATTTGTGTTTGACCCACAGATTTTGTCTTACTTTGGTCCAGTATTTCTGAATTACAACCCAACTCCTCCCTTTTGGAATGGTAATGCGTATTCTGTGTCATTGTATGTTGGAAGTATGCAATTTTCTGTTTGATATTACAGATGGTTCAAGTTAAGAGATTGCCTTGAGTCTCAGTAGAGTCTTTGGAGTTTTGTTTTTTTTGTTTTTTTTTTTTTTGGTTTTTCGAGACAGGGTTTCTCTGCGTAGCTTTGCGCCTTTCCTGGGACTCACTTGGTAGCCCAGGCTGGCCTCGAACTCACAGAGATCCGCCTGGCTCTGCCTCCCGAGTGCTGGGATTAAAGGCGGAGTCTTTGGACTTTTGAACAGTGTTCAAAAGGACTATGGGCATTTTGAAATTGTACTCAATACATTTTGTATCATGATGGCCATGAGTCAATCAGGTACAGAGGTGGAATGTGGTGGTTTAAATAAGAAATGTCTCTCATAGGCTTATGTATTTGAATGCTTGCTCTGCATTTGGTGGCACTGTTTGTGGGAGGTAATAGGGCTTTAGGAGATGGAGACTTTCTGAAAGAAGGATATCACTGGGGTGGGTTTCAGAGCCCTACAACCTCTACAAGTGTGGTTGATACATTGTACACCCCAATAAACTTATCTGGGGGTCAGAGAACAGAACAGCCACTAGATTAGACATAGGGGTCAGACAGTGGTGGCACACGCTTTTAATCCTATCACTCGGGAGGCAGAGATCTGTCCAGATCTCTATGAGTTCAAGGCCACACTGGAAACAGAGCCAGACAGTGATGGCACACACCTTTAATCCCAGGACTTGAGATCTCATGTCTTTGCTTGGGAAAGATACACACCTTTAATCCCAGGAAGTAACATGACATGACACAGAAAGTTATATAAGTCATGAAGAAACAGGAACTTGCTCTCTTGAAACTGAGGACCAGGAACTAGAGCTTTTTAGCAACAGTTCAGCTGAGATGCCTTATGGGTGAGGACTCAGGCTTCCAGTCTGAGGAAATCAGAATCAGGTTGCCGAGGTGAGATTGGCTGTGGCTTGTTCTGTTTCTCTGATCTTTCTGCATTCACCCCAATCTACCATTGGTTTTTTGATAATAAGACCTTTAAGATCCATGTTGTATCCAAGCTTCCTGTTCTTGCTCTCTGTAAGAACTGTGTGTGGATGAAATTTCATTCTGCGTGTGGATGAAAATGTGATCAACCAGCTTCCTGCTTCTGCCACTGTTCTTATTGTGGTGATGTGTCTTCCCTGCCCTGAGAACTCTCCCCCTGTGGACATGTATGCTAAAGTAAAGCCCCTTCTCCATAAATTCTTTCTGACAAGGTGTTTTATCACAGAAAAGTAAAAGTAACTAATACTCTTGATCAGGGCTCTGATCTAGAGACCCCTTAGCTACTTCTGTTACTTGGAAGCAGGAAGCAGGGAAAGGAGCTATGTGGCCTTGCTGTTTTTGTGTGGATGAGTGCCTGAAACTTCTGGGTCAGTTCTTAAGATTTAGGGAATATTTTCAGGGTCCAGGATCCAGGATACACTTGATGGTTCTTCTTCTCTCTGGTTGTCAGATTCTAGGGCTAAGCTACTTGCATCCATGTATCCAAAATGGGAAGACTATTTTGCCTGCATGTGACATGACTGACCTTGCCTGGCCTCCTTTCATCTGTGATCACATTGAATGTTAACTTCCACCAATGTGCACTCCATGGAGGCCAGTGCTGTGTCTTCCATCCAGAAAGCATCAGAATCAGCTGGTGGGTATGGAGAATCTAGTACTGGAAGGTGAACTAGTACATGACGTGGAGACGAACTCCAGATTGAGGCTCTCTTGGGACCGTCCAGCTGGTCGTGTGGTGATTGCTCAGGACCGACACAGAGCAATGATGGGAGGGAGTTGAAGGCCACGTTCAGCAAAGCCAGTCAAACCCTTCCCCACTCTCTCGTCTGCCAGCTCTCTTCCAGCCTGCCTGTGGCAGGTGCACTCACCCCAGAAGAGGTGTGAGTGTGACCTGATTGGCAAAGGGTTCTTTACAGATGTGGTGAAGTGAAGGGTCTGGAAGGGAAGAGCTCATCCTCCATAAGCTGGTGTTCCCTAAGTCCAGTTTCAAGTGCCTTCAGATACAGAGGAGAAGCCAAGGAGTTCAAGGTGGCACAGCCGCTATGGTACAAGGACTACCAGGCTCATGGAGCACCTGCCAGACCTGGGATGAAGCCCAGAAGGAACTTGCCTTGAAGTGTTCTGCCTGCCAGGCACACCTTGACTGTAGACTCTGCTTCAGGAGCTGTGGGGAAATGGACTTCTGTTGTTTCAAGTTTCTTTTGATCACTTTCTACACCCCAAAGAGAGACCAACTCACCATCAAACCGTTCATTCCCCCAACTCTGTCTCTCATGGTCAGTCACTACTATTGCACCCAGTTCGAACACTATGTCTGGGCTTATGAGGAATTCCACAAGCCGTCTGCTTGCCAGGAAATCTCTTAATTCCATAGACTTTGGGGATTCTCGCTCTTTCTATCTCAGAGCTCGGTCATGTGCTTTATCCAGTAAGTGCTCTATACTCTCAAGAAAAATTTCACATCTTTTGTTTTTGGCATGGTGCCAGCACAGCATAGCAGCTTCATAAACTAGTGAGGTAATGCCTCAAGTTGGAAGCCAGCGTGCTGCCCGCTGCTGGGGGAGGTGCCAGCACCTGGACTGTGAAGGTATCCAGTTAGCAGTGCCCACTGGAAGGGACATGTGACATGTCTGCTGGAGGGTTTGAGTAGATGAAGGTCAAATGGCCAGCCACCCGCCTGGAGCTCCCTCTCTCAGCCCGTATCCACAGGAAATCCTATCCCCGTCATAAATTTCAGCTTTTACTATGGACAAATGATGGCCTTATACACCTACTCTATATACCTATATATTCAGACTCAAATAAAACTTTCCCAGGTAAAAGGGGGTTGCAAGTGAGTAAAGATTACAAAGCACAGGACACATGGGGAGTGAGCTTTGGTGTGTCCAGATAACTGTGAGCACAGCGCAGAAGGAGTGGCAGCATTTAACATCTCCATGCCAATCTTCACCTTCATCTTAATCAAGAAGAGTGTGCCTAGAGGTTCCTGCGAAGTGTGGATGCTCATGGAGGCCTATGCATCCTATGGGCTGTGTGTGTGTGTGTGTGTGTGTGTGTGTGTGTGTGTGTGTGTCTGTGTGTCTGTGTGCATGTGTGTGAGTGTCTGTGTGTGTATGTCTATCGTGTATGTCTGTGTTCATGTATGTGTGTGTCTGTGTGTACATGTGCCTGTGCCTGTGCGTGTGCATGTGCGTGTGCTTATGCGTGTGTGTGTGTGTGTGTGTGTGTGTGTGTGTGTGTGTGTGTGTGTGTACCCTCTGCAGCCTCATCTAATAAGAAAACTAAATGGGAAAACCAGCTATATTAAGCTAATCAGAGCTTCATTGGGGTACCCAGCACAGTGATAATATTCCAGGGCTCCATGCAATTAAATTCCTCAATTATTCTAAGTGTTATTATGCTAATTTAAAAGGCTAGGATTATTAGGAAAATGTATGAAGAATTATGCTCAGTTGCAGCATTTTATTTATGTGAGTTCACATTAAATTATTTAAGGTATGGAAATTATGAGTTATCAGGATGTGGCCCCAGCCTGTGCCACCAGGGCAGCTAGTAAAGCTGAAGACAAACACGTCTCAGTTCATCTTCCGACAGGGACTAGAGTGCAGTGGGAAGGGCAGCCGCCTGGCTCCCTGAGAGAAGGCTCATCGCCTATGCAGCGGGCTGTCCCCAAGCTACCCATGGCACCAGCAAGGCCTCTTGCCCCGCAGAGGAGCATCTGTCTTTCTGTTGATGGACGGTCCTTTGCCTGCTCTCATTAATGTGAAGGGGCTTGGCAAAGGGGAAGGAGAGGCATTTCCTGTAAGACTTCACCCCTCTACTCAGTCTACAGAGCACTCTGGATCGCCTGCCCCCTGAGACGTCCGCCAATGTGCCACTGCTGTGGGAAAAAAAATAACGTCAAACTTAAGCCAGAACCAGTGGGTCTGAATACCTGAGGACTTTCAATCAGACTTCCTCTGCAGAGACCGTTCCTGCACCCAGGTCCTTGGCTCCTCTGTTTGGTAAAACCCCTCCCACTCAGTTCTCCCCCCCTTCCCTCCCATCGCTTTCAACTCTTCTCTTTCCTCATCTCTTTCCCATTCCCTCCTTTCTCCTCTTCTCATTTTCGGGTCCCAGAACAATGCTCTCTATTTTATATTTGTCTATTCTGTATGTTTTCTTTAATCAGAGATGTTTGCTTTCAATATGTTAAAGAGGGGGGACAAGGGCACCCACAGAGCTTTCTCCTCACTCTTCAATGTTCCCACCTGTGCCCAGTACCTCGATCTCTATAGCCTGAACTGTCTGCACCCACCTACCTCAGTTTCCACAAGCTGACTCTGCCATACTCCACCTGCCTCAGTTTCCACAAGCTGACCCTCCCACACTCCACCTACCTCAGTTTCCACAAGCTGACCCTCCCACACTCAACCTGCCTCAGTTTCCACAAGCTGACCCTCCCACACTCCACCTGCCTCAGTTGCCACCAGATAACCCTCTCACGCACCATCTGCCTCAGTCCAGTAGAGACAGACTTCCATCCCTCCCTTCATCCCTCCCTTCATTCCTCCCTCCATCCCTCCCTCCATCCCTCTCCCTCCATCCCTCTCTCTACCCTCTACCCTCCCCCTCCATCCCTCTCCCTATCTCTCCCTCCACTCCTCCCTCCATCCCTCTCTCTACTCTCTCCCCTCCCTCCCCCCTCCATCCCTCTCTCCATCCCTTCCTCCATCCCTTCCTCCATCCCTCCCTCCACCCCTCCATCCCTCTCTCCCTCCCTCTATCTCTCCTTTAGGTGGGATAAGAACTGCTCTGAGCTCCTGAGGCCATTTCCATGGCTCCCAACTCTCCCCTCCTTCCTTTGGATGATGATAATCTGCTTTTGCAAGGACCCCTGCTTATTCTGCCTGGGCTGACATGCCAGAGTTCCAAGGATTGTATAAAGCTCTGATCTCCCTCTTCTGAAGCCCAGTCTTGAATGAGATCCTGTAATTTAGGTCTGATCCAGCCAAAGTCCTGGGACAAATATGTAGGTAGTTGCAGATCTCACAGTTCAGATCTCTGATCAGAAGGGACAGGTCCCAGTGTATTTTTATCTTTTTTTGTTATTGGTCACTTGGTAGGTCATACACACACACACACACATACATATACACATATATATGTACATATACATATACATATACATATATATGTATATATAGTTTTGTTTGTCAGGCTACCGGTTTTTTTTTTGTTGTTGTTGTTGTTTTGCTTTGTTTCTTTAGATAGGGTTTCATTACAGCCCAGAGCGTCTTCACACACTACATCTCTCCTTGCAAGTGTTGTGACTCTAGGCATGTGCTACCATGCCAGACCTGTTGGAAAATCCTTGGATTCCTGGATGATTCACAATTGATTATGGTGAGGACTCTTTGGAACAGCCATTAGGTTAGGAATTAGCTTTGCTAGTTTCTTGTTGAGTATTTCTAACCCAATCCCAGTTTCCTTTGCTGTGGTTAAAAAAAAAGTGTGACCAAAAATAGCTTGGGAGAAAAAGGGTCATTTGGCTTACAGATCATAGCCCATCACTGAAGGAACTCAGTACAGGAAGTTGAGGCAGAAACCAGGAAAGAATGTTGCTGGCTCAGTCACTGGTTCATGCTTCCCCAGCTTTCTTATACAGCCAGGACTTCCTGCCCAGGGCATGGCACCACCACATTGTACGACTATGTCCTCCTACTTAATTAACAATCAAGACAATCCCTCACCCATGTGCTCACCAACCTGTCTGAACTGGATCCCTTGAGACTCCCTTCCCAAGTGATTCCAGGCTGTATCAAATTGACTGTTAAAGCTAACTAGGACAACCTCTGTGTTCATCAAGATATTGGTCTTCTAATTTTTGATGCATTCTTTTCTGGATTGCGTGTCAGGGTACAGCTGTCCTTACAGAATGTGTGGGAAGAAGTCTTCTGTCTTCACTTTTCTGGATTGATTTGGGGAAAATAAGTGCAAATTCCTCCTTAGGTGTTTGGTAGAACCCAACGGCAGGCTTTGTTGGCAGGAGACTTTTATCTTGTTTTTTGTTTGTGTGTGTGTGTGTGTGTGTGTGTGTGTGTGTGTGTGTGTGTGTGTGTGTGTGTGTTCTGCTGCTGTAAGAGTGAATCTTGGGAAGGTGCAAATGTCTCAGAATCTTCCTCTGTGAAGAGCCCCCTCTTTTGGATTGCTGACAGAGGAACTGGATGGATGGATTCCTGACAGAGGAACTGGATGGATGGCATTGGTTATTTCATCAATGAGTCTGAATGAGCTGTAACTCATGCTCACTCCAGCATCCATGGTGTTCTGGTCTGTGCTATGCCTTACTGTGCCTGAAAGCCTTCCTGACCCAGGTCTATGCAGCTGTGGCTGCGAGTGTCTTGACATCCAGAGCTTCGGGAGCCGTCAGTATGCATGCTTAGCAGAGTTGTGTTATTTTATATTTAAAGAGCCTGGTTGACTGTGCGTTTCTTTTTAGACACTGACCACAAAGATATTCCACAAATGCACATGGAATCTCAATCCACATGGTCCACTGCTTTGCTGGCATAGCTTCCTCCCTGATGACTTCAGGGTCCACAAAGGAGTCTGGTTATCCCCCGATGAAGACAAAGCTGTGAGAGTTGGTCACAAGGGTCATAAATCTGACCTTCAGATGCAATCTCAGCAGAAATCTTTGGCCTGAGTGGGGCTGGGAGGTGATTTATCCTCCCTGGGAGCAGGCCGCTTGCACAGCTCCAACTGTGTCAACATGGAGGTTTGGACAAATGAGCCTAGTCTCCACCAAGGGGTGTGTGAACCAAAGAACCCCACCATGGAGAAGGCTGGAGAAGAGCCATCTTGTTCTTAAAATTCTCTTAGAGCATATCATGAACTGATTGTGTATCACTCCCTCTGGAAGCCCCAAGGGAGGTGCTAGATAAGCCCCACAAGATTTAGACATATTTGCACTTTAGACAAGCAATGAGTGTGAGCAGAGTATAAGGTGAACCCAAGGATTACACAGGACACAATTATGCTGTACTCACTGTTGTCTGAATTTCAAATTCGGCTGGGATCCTCCCACTCCTTTGTCTGATGGCACTCTTTCATTTCATGCCCTTTAAAGAACAGAGAGTCTATGAAACATTTGTCAAAACTTTATAACTTGGGTTTTAGAGTAGAGTACCTGGTGTTCTGTAGGGAACAAGCTCGAGACACAAATAAACATAATTATGTGTGTAGATACAGTCTCGACTGTCATTTCACTTTCATAGGCTTGTCACGTGGTAGGTGCGTTTTTATATTATTCTGTTTGGTTATCAAAGTCTGTTTCCAAACTAGTAAATAATTTACTTCCTTATCTGCTTGTTGCCAGTCTTGACTCTGGGTCACTCTGTGCTGTGTGATGCTCCAGTGTTCTCCACAACTGGCCCAAGGCAGACAGTTTGTGACATCCCACCTGTTTCCATAGCTGGCCTTCATTTGCTAAGGCCACTCTCAGGAAGTGCCTGGACTGGGGGCTGAAGTGGCAGACATTGGGACTGGGGAGGTGGCTCAGGGCGAGGAGGGCTGGGATGCCGTGAAGATTTGAGTTCAGACCCCTGAATACATGTAAGATAAAGTTGGCCCTGGCCTTTCACCTAGAGTCCCAGCACTGGGGGTTGCTGGAACAGAAGGATGGCTGGGACTGGCTGCTCACCAGCCTAACCAAAACACAGTAAGCTCCAGGCCAGTCAGAGACGCTGTCTAAAGGGAATAACGTGTGCAGCAACAAAGGAGAGCATCCAGTGTCCTCCTCTGGACTCTGCATACACATACACCACAAGCACACACATGCTCTCACACACACACACACACACACACCATGTACACACACATACCACAGGTGCACACACCACACATATACACGTGTATGAACACACCATACACATATACATCATATATGTACATGACACACTCACATACACACATATACACACCCAAAACAATGCACACACACAGGTACAAAATGATAAATGAATTTTTTTTTAAAGAACACACATTCTTAAATGTGTTCCTCCCATGTGAGGGGGGTCAGGGACTTTTCCAGGCTGAGCTGTGGTGAAATGGCCTTAAGAAAAGATGTCTCTCAAGGACGGTGGAAGACGGATCCGGCTGTGCAATGGGAACACAGCCTTCAGGAAGGAAGCCCTTGCTCAGGGGTGACTTGTATACCAGCATTCGCAGATAGTTCTGTTTCTCCCTGTTAAGCCCTCCCTGCTGGCTTTGTTAGTTTTATAAGTCACTGGAGTTCAAACAAGGCTTAGAAAGCTGGGAGAAGGGGCAAGACCGCTGCTGGAGCCACAGGGACAGGCTGCTGGAGTGACGTCAGCAGCCTGTGGGGGACAGCTTGTATTCCTCACACCATGTTTGGGGCAGCCTTTTCTATATCTGCTGGCCAGATCAAGTGAGGGTGAGGAGACGGAGGAGATAAATTCTGTTGTCACACTCTGTGTTTCTTAATAGGCACCTCTTCAATTCTGCAGCCTATTGAAAAATCGTGTGTCATAATAGGAACCATAAATAAGCAAAGACAGAAGACGGTTGGGGACAAAGGTGCCCCCAGTGTGTTGTGATCTCAACGTGGTGTCCCCCACGGGCTCGGGAGTTTGAGCACTTGGCCCCCTGGTGTTGCTCTTTGCAAGGTGGTAGAACTCTCAGGAGGTAAAGCTTGGCAGGAGGAAGAGGGTCTCTGGGCCACCGGCCCTGTGTTTTATAACCCATCTGATCTTCTGTCCCAACGCTGCTTCTTGGTGAAGAAGTTCACATACCCATGGAGGTCAGACAGCCTCACACTCCTGCCTCCACAGCCAAGAGCTGCTTCTACCACAGCGCCTTCCTCACAAGACAGGCTCTAACCACTGGACTGACACCCGAACTAAACCCTACTTCCCTTCCTCAAGTTGCTCGTTGGCAGATATTTGGCCACAGCAATAAGAGAAGTAAATGAATAAGCAAGCAGCCCCTGCACCCCAGTCCATTTCCCATGAATGAGCAAGGGAGGGCCAGTCCTTACACGGAATCATTTGGAGTAGTGACCACCTAGCTCTCTCAGTAGATCTGGAGCCCAGGGCTGGTCTCCCAACTCCAGGTATACACCCCAGACCACAGGGTGTCATTCCAACTGAGTGAGATACGTGATTCATTAGCATGAATAAGACAGGATTCTTGAACCCATTGTGAGAAATTAGTGCATTGTCAACACCCCACAAAACATGAGCAGAACCAAGCAAAGCATAAAAACATCCCTGGTCTGGAAACGAGTTTACTTTTCTTTAGATCTGCTCATGGAAGTCACCTGTGGGTGTACAGGCCATGTATAGAGACAGCATCCTGAAGCCAGGCAAGGCTCCCTCCCACACCTTTGACCTTCCAGGAAGAAGGCTTGAGCTGGTCTTCTCCCAGTCTCAGGTACTCACTTTTCTAAGAGATTGAGTCCACAGCACGTACTTAAATGGCAATGTCCCTGCTATAACTCCACACAATTCTGAAGCACTAAGACTTCAGGCTCTGCCAACCAGAGCAAGAAGCATCCTGTTACCTCATGAAGGAGGGAGGAGGTAGTCACCAGACCTAGGCAAGGAACTGAGTTGTCAGGAGCTCTCATATCAGATCTCAGGAGCAAGGTGGGCTCTTAGGCCTAAGGGCACAGCCCTCATATAGAACCAGCTCTGGGCTGGCATCTGAGATCAGATGGTTATCAAATAAGAAACCCCACCTCACAGAGGAGCCACTAGCAAGCTGTCAAATGGGGTCATGTTGCAGACATCTAACCTCCAGGTCACCCTCCTCTTCACAGAGCCTTTTTCATCCATAAGTTCTTCCTTGGTGCCGGAGGATTTTCTATTTTAGTACAAGACCTTCAAACATTGATGCTTTTCAAACTGGGATACACCCCAGCCTCCAGGCTCCATGCTGAGCTAACCTCAGATCCCTCAGACATAGGGATGGCGAGGCTGGGCTAGAACCTACACAGAATGCTGCCTCCCCTTTGAAACACTGCCCAGTTTGGGACTGGGTGGCTGCTGAGATTAGTAAGAACTAACCCTCTGTGGTGTCCAAGGGACTCCCTTAGCTAACTGGAACCCAGAGATAGTACGTACCACCCACCTGCTCTACGGTTCCTCTTGAGCACAGTCTTGACATGTTTCCTTGCTGGAAGTGGCTTAGGATAGAGTGAGAGCTAAGATTCTAGATCCTCCCAGCCCCAAGTCCAAGGATGTTGTCACAGAGCCTACAACGAGACAGGGCAGTGGTGGCATTTGGCCACACTAGTGACATCATGGCATCCCAGTTTGATGAATTAGGAATTTGTGGTGAGCTTTTCGAAAATGTCCATCTTGGGTATGAGAAGAAGTAATGGTGCTCTGGTTGCAGATAGAGATCCAACTGAAGAGAGGAACTTAAGTGTGTTGTATGGTGGTTCCATGTTGCTTTATATTACATCATAATGGCTGGTTTCTAGTTTTTCTTTTTCCATCGTGGTCTCAAATTACATTAATTTCTAGGGAGTGATAGCTCACAGGAAGCATGCCACCTGGCCACCGTGTGTGACACCCTGGTAGAAACAGTCAGTAAGATCTACAGGGGAGGGTGGGCAGGACCCAGCACCAATCCAGAACTTCCAGAGCCCAAATCTGCCAGCAATTCCAGATAGTGCCGCCTTGGGCCCTAAAGAGACTTTTCAGTTCTGCGGGCAGTGGAGGTCCACTACACTTATCTGGGCAGTCATAAGGGCTCACCACAGAGTGGGTGGCATCACTCTATCCAGAAGCATCTGCTTCCAGGTCATCCTCCAAATCAGAATGTCACCAGCTATCTCCTAACTATTGAAATCAAACAAGAAACACACCCTTGAAAGACCAGAACTTGAGATAGAGTCACAGAGTTGGGGGAGGGGTGTCCCCAGATGGCAGCCATTGTGGAGACTGAAAGGAGTCTGCCCATCTGCCAGCTCCCAGACTCATAGCCAAGGGCACTGACACTGGGCTGGTGTGTCCTCCGTGGGCTCAGCTAGCCAGTAGTCACTCCACAAGGGCTTATCCATGTTAACACAAACCCTCATTAGAAAGGATTAGGAGAGAAACAGTGACAAACAGGATGGACACCAGCCCTCTGAGGACCCCGGGAAGGTGCCTGGTGCTAATTATCCTTTCAAATGACTCCATGCTGGGATTCACATGAGCACATATGCACAGGACACATGGGGAATTGTGTTGTACATGGCCAGCTTGCCTGTGTAAGAGCTCTATGTCTCAGATGTACACACATGTGCACATGCACAAGCAAGCCTGGGCACTCACCCAAGAAAGGCATAGAGGAAGCCCCTCTATATGTCTGTGGTCACTAAACACACAGATGAGGTGTGTGCATCTACCCGCTGGTGCCCTGATATCAACCACTGAGCTCTCAGCAGGTTCCAACGCATTAGGGTCCCCCTCAGAGCATGAGCTTGGTGTGGACTGAAGTCCAGAGATCACTGTATTAGCTAGCCATAGTTTTGGGGTTGAGAAGATTTGGAAGCCAATGACCTCAGTCGCTTACACCATGACAAGGAAATGCTACCACATGGTGTTCTGAGCACCACGAAAGAACCACCCCTACTGTGTATCAAGATGTGTCCCCGGTATTGCTATGAACCATTAACTGCCACTTGTTCAATTGGGATAGACAAGCCATTTCATCTTAAACTCTGGAGCTCTCTGGAAATTTGCCAACCAGAGACCAACAGCCCTCATGAGAGACAGCAGCCATGCACAGAGAGCTGCGGGGGAAGAAGATGACCCAGCCTGGGCCATCGGGAAGCTCCACAGAGACCTCTGAGGTCACCGTCCTGTTTAAAGCTATCTACACTGCTTTGTGCTCTGTGCTGGGCATCATCTTCTCCCAAAAGTGTCCTGTGGCTTCCTGTTAAGTGTTGTTTCTTGCACATTGATAGCAATTCTGTCTGCATCACCAAGGGCAGTAGTTAGTCCAGAGATAAACCTGTCAATAAGCCTATTAAAATGCACAAAGGAAAATGAACCAAGCAGTGGCATCACAACTACCTTCACTGGACCTATTGTCACAATTAGCCAATCCTCAGACCCCATGCCAACAAATCTGCCAAGAACTGCTGGGGTTGGGACCCCAACATCAGCATACTTCAAAGAACTCAGCTGACATTAGTGTCCAGAAAGTAGGGAGGACACAAGGTCTAGCCTGTAGCGCCCATTTAGGCCACTGTGGTGGTTTAAATGAAAGCTGCCTATAAGTTCATAGGGAGTAGCACTATTAGGAAGTGTGGCCTTGTTGAGGTAGGTGTGGCCTTGTTGGAGGAAGTGTGTCTCTGGGGGTGTTTTCTGAGGTCTCAGAAGCTCAATCCAGACCCAGTAATACACCTGCTCTTTCTGCTGCCTACCAATACAGACATAGAACTCTCAGTTTCTCCTCCAGCCATGTCTGCCTGCATTTAGCCATGCTCCCTGCCATGGTGACAATAGACTAAATTTCTGAACTGTAAGCCAGCCCCAAGTACATGTTTTCTTGTAAGAGTTGCTGTGGTCATACTGTCTCTTCACAGCAACAGAAACCTTAAGATAGTCACATGTCAAGCACTGGACCCATTGCCTGATGGCACATGAGGACATTTCCTTTGCTTTCATAGTAGCATGATCAGGCTGTGCAAAAATGTCCCCCATTCTGCCTTGATTTTGCCAACTGAGAGAAACATATTGATCAAATTGTTATATATTGTTGGGACATGAAGTCAATTGCCTCCACAAAAGAGTTGACAGCAGTCATGGATAAATATCTCTAAAGTTCAGCCGATGTGTTGATGATCTTAATGTGACATTTAAACATCCAATACAAGTAACTATTTTATGAGGATATTATATCCTATTGCGATACTTGTTAGTTTCATAGTTCACTCAGGTCTTAGAATATTTCTGCTGTGTATAGAAAAACTGTGCTTTGCTGTATCTGAGAAGCCATTGTCTGAAGATAGAGCCAACGAGACAGAATTCAAGCAGAAACAAAGGGTGATATTGTTAATCCGAGAGAAGTTAAGTGCTAATGACCAGGAAGAGAGTTCTTGTTTGTCATTTAACAAGACTGCCTAGAGAGGTGGGTCAGGCCCAATGTTAGCCCAGGAGACCAATTGGCAGACACCAGAAGACAGGCTGTCCTCAGATCCTGCCAAGGACACAACTTCTGTTCTAGTAGGTAGAACCACACACTGTGCCGCATCCTGGTACATTGCTCTCCTCCGTGCTTAGAACCGACACAACCCATTCACAAACTCGTGGATCCTAGGTAACAACGAGTTCATAAAACTAATGCAGATGGGCAAGTAAACGCTCTCCAAATAGAACCAGCATGAGCAGTAAGCATTACAAAACCACGGAGGTGCTTGGGTGGCAGGGGTATCAGGGTAAAGAAGAAAAGCAATGGGGATCGGGAGACGGCTCTGGCTGGTAAGGGGAGCCTTGATGCACAGGTGGGAGGACCTGGGTTCAGAACCTCCTTAACTCATAAAAGGCCAGATGTGGTGTGTATATCCACCCAAAACTGCAGAGGATGGGATAAGGATAGGTGTGATTTGCAGGACACCAGAGAGAGAGAGAGAGAGAGAGAGAGAGAGAGAGAGAGAGAGAGAGAGAGAGAGGTGCGACCACAGTGAGGGATGCTTTCTCAAGGAAATGCAGTAGAGAGTGCTGGGACCGGATGCCACAAGTCTTCCTCTGACATAACTGTTCGTAGCCTTGCACGCAAGGCAAGTTACTATTCACAACAAACCCGAGAGGTCACTGACTGCCCCTGCTCTGAGACCACGGTGTCCCCCTGCAAACCCCAGTGCACATCTTTAGACTCAACGGCAAAGGCCATTTTTTATTAGCATCATTATATTGAGTATAATTTTTGCCCTAGGAACTGGGAAACCTTCCTTCATGGGATCAAAGCAGAGCTATGTCGTCTTGCAAGCCCTCCATTAGGCTTCCTATTAAAAATGAATGCCACTAATAACTTCATTTATATGCACTCGTATTTTGGAAAAAAAAAATACCTTCCCTGAATTTGCCTTGAAAGTCAGAATGCTCTCAGGAAGCTCCGTGACAAGTCACAATGTCATGGCGATTCCCTGATTTACCTCAATTTCTTGATTGTAATAAGTCATCATTATTTGACAAAATCACAGCCTTGGGGAAAAAATCACTTTTTTTAAACTGTAGCTCATCTGTTTCTTTCGGTTTCTCACTTCAGCTGATGGGCACTTTTTATGTCCACGTGACAATGCACTCCCTTCCGGATGGGTCTTTCCCTCAGAGCTTTGCTTATTAAATGCCACGATAATAAAATTGAGCCACACATGAATAAGCATCATTGGTTGACACGTTCCTGACACCGTATTTTCCTTTCCACTGTCTGTGCACTGTATGTAAACAATGTGTGGGCTTCTAGCATGTGTTTGCTGGTGGCGACACCCACATGCCACCTTTGGCCCGTCAGAGAATGCCCCTAAAGGCATTGCGGGTTAACGGCGATTTAATCCCCTTATGCATGCATAATGTGACAAGCTTTGCATAAATAATAATAAATAATTGGGATATATAAATAATTTAGCATTTATTTTTGCAGTAGAATTCTTAGACATATTTTAAACAAAGGGAACCGCAAACATGACCTCAATCAGGAAAGGGGTGAAGACGTCTTCAAGAACTCAAGCTGGTCATTCGGCATTCGTTTGTGATTTCTCCTGGGAGTCTGGGATGACCCCAAGTCCTCGAAGCATAGAGCAACACATAAAATTCTGTCCTAAAATGAAGCAACAAAAATTAAGTTCTGAACTGGAGGGAGGTCTCTTTCCAAAATAAACTGAGTGACAGTTCACATTAAAGAAATGGCTTCCGAAGCTCAGGGTGCAACTCAGAGGTAGCATGCTTGACTAGTGGTCAGCACCCTAAAACATTAAATGCATTCCTTTGTGTAAAGATCCTGTATTGGGTTTGGTAAGCATGTCAGATTAAACTTGGGTATTTAAATCTGTCTCTCTGTCTGCCTCTACATATAAGCAAGGAGACTGAGGGAAATGATGAATTATGGATTTGAGAAAGTCTGGGAGGTGGACCAAAGCAAATCACAGTTTCATCCCTGGGTCTGCTGCCTGACCTTGGCTGAGAGGTCATGAGAACTTGAGACTGCAGAGCTGTGCTACACAGCATGTGCGCGCGCGCGCACGCGCACACACACACACACACACACACACACACACACACACACACACACACACGTTTCAGCCAGTTGTGACTCAGCAAACTGAACTTTTATTTGGCAAATGCCTCCTGAGCTGCCTCAGTTTCCCTGCTTCTTCTCCAAACATGACCTTTCTCTTCGTGTCTATGAAGCTCAATCTAACAAACACAATTGGCTTCACTGAAAAATGAATTTGTGAAAATAACAGACTGCCTGAGACCTCTCTGGGGGATGAAAGACGTAAGCATCCAGATGTGGTCTGTCTTTTGCCCTCTCTCCATCAAGCCAACCCCTATCCCTCATGCATGTCCATCCTTACCAGTCCACGTGAGAGACTTTGCCAGCCTATTTAAAAGCTGAGTGGAATAGGATACACTTTCTTGTTGCATTTTACACTTTCTCTTGGTCTCTCCTCTTGATCCTGGTGTTTTGTAGAAGCAGTCTAGACTAAACTCTACTTTTGAGTAAAAGGAATGTCATGACCCTGAATGAAGACAGCTGGGTACCACATAGTGAGGACTGTGGTCATCTTCCCTCTTGCTCATCTCTTCTTGCTGGTCCTCTGGGGCCCGCCTTTGGCTACTCTTATTGATTCACAGCTTCTGCATGAAGGCTTCCCCACCCACAGTGCTGAGTCCTCATCCTTCCCACACCTCCCCCTCTGTTGAACATCTTTCTTTTTATATTCATATATGTAATGGTTGGCTTTTGTCAACTTGACACAAACCTAGACATATCTGGGAAGAGGAACTTCAATCAAAAGCATGTCTACAGGGCATTTTTTTTTTAAATTAATGATTGTTTTGGGAGGATTCATCTCAGTGTGGGTGGTGCCAGCCCCGGGCAACTGGCCCTGAGTTGTATAAGAAAGCAAGCTGAGCAAGTCAGGAGAGAGGTAGACAGTAAGCACTGTTCTATGAAATCTGCTTCAGTTCCTGCTTCCAGTTTCCTGTCTGGAGTTTCTGTCCTGATTTCCCTGGATTATGGACTTGGAACAAGAAGTACAAGCCAAATAAACCCTTTCCTTCCCAAGTTGCTTTTGGTCACTGTCTTTATTGCCTGACTAAGACAATAATTAAGTTGCTTTTAATTCTACTTATTTATTGGTGTGAATGTGTTATATGGGTATGGTGTGGCTGTGTGTGGTATATGTGTATACCAGGCCAGAGGAGAATATAGGGCAGACCAGCACCCTTATCTTTATTCCTTTGATACAGGGTCTCTTACTGAACCAGGATCGAGGCTGGTGGACGTGGGCCCCAGTGATCGTCCTCTCTCCCGTCCCCCATGGTGCTGTGGCACAGAAGCAGGCACAGCCACACCTGGTGCTGGCATCCGGCTCCGGTCCCCATGCTTATACGGAGTTACTTTTTCTAAAAAAGTTATGAATGTGTTCAGAAAATAAAAACAAAACTGTCTTCACCCATTTAAGAAGAGCAGGGGATAGACATTCGAAGGCTGACAAGCACTTGGTTTTCTCCTTTGGCTCCTGAGGACGAACATTTGGCAGGCTACGCTGGACCTTAGCCATGTGGGTACAGGGGATGGGCAGGTACAGCCCCGTGGAGCCCAGTGCAAGGGTGTGGTGTCAGAGGAGGGTGTGCAGAGAGAGCAGAGAGCTCCTGGGGAGGAGCAAAGAGATATTGGACAGGGGGTTATGGCAGGTCTAGTTTCCCTGAGGAAGAAGCTACCCCACGATTCTGTGGGTTTCACTTAACGCCATATCGTCTGACCCTGTTCTCTCACTTACCTCTATCTCACTCTCGGTATCATCTTCTAAGTAAACACGGGGCTTTGGAGTGGTTCAGAGCAGTGATTGGAATTCCTGGGCCTAGGAAGACCCGTTAATGTAAGTTGGTCCTGAGACTCTGAAGACTCTGGGTGTCCATGACAACATCTAATTAGATGTAAATACAGGAAGAATGAACATGTCCTCCTGACACTCTTGCAGACCTTGGAGAAACCAACAAAAGAGGAAACTCCAGCTCAAAACACATAGAGCAGTGTAGCAGGAATCTTAACAGGTCTTATTAATAAAAACAAACCTGGAGCCAGGTATTGGGGTGAATGCTGGAAGATCAGAGAAGCAGAACAAGCCACAGCCACCTCACCTTGCAAGTTCCTCAGCTGATCCTGTTTCCTCAGACTGGAAGCCTCTCAGTCCTCATCCAGAATGAATCTCACATAACTGTGTCTCAAAAGCCTAAAAGCTTAACCAGCCAAATGCTTCTAGTTTCTGGTCCTCACACCTTATATACCTTTCTGCTTTCTGCCATCACTCCTGAGATTAAAGGCTCACTTCCTGGGATTAAAGGCATGAGTCACCATGCCTATCTGTTTCCAGTGTGGCCTTGAACTCAGAAACCCAGGCGGATCTCTGCTTCTGGAATGTTAGGATTAAAGGTGCATGTGCCACTATTTTCTGGCCTCTATCTCTATCTAGTGACTGTTCTGTTCTCTGGCCCCAGATAAGTTTATTAGGGTGCACAATATTTTGGGGAACATAATACCACCACAGAGCAGAAGTACCAATGAGGAGAGAGGCAGGGCTGATAAGGACAAGAAGCGCAGTCATGTGAACATGTCTGGGCTTATGTGAGACACAGATGTCAGTCAGTTTGCCCTTACTATAACAAAATAGCTGAGGTAGCCAACTTATAAAGAAGAGAGGTTTGTGGGGGTTAATAGCCTCTGAAGTCTCTATCTATGGCTGGTTGAAATTGTTCCTTTTCGGCCTGTGGTAAGGCAGTATATCAGGCTGGTAACATGTGATAGAGCAGACTACCCTCCCCATGACAACCAGAAAGTAAAGGAAGGATAATGAGTGTCTCAGAGTCCCCCTCTGGATGTGCCTCCAAGGAACTACACCTTCTACAAGACCCCACCCCTTAGAGGTTACATACTTTCCCTTCCACCACCCTGCCATCATGGCTAAGGACCATGCCTGTGACTCACAGGGTGGCAGGAGCAGGGTGGGGTGTTCAGTGAGAACCACAGGGATTCAAACTGTAGAATGCGTAAGTGATTTTTCTGCTTGGTGTTCAGAGATCGAGAGTGTCCCCAGGAAAGACACACTGAAGTCGTAATCCCCGGTGCCTATGAGTACAACCTGATTCGAAACACATGTTTGCGTGTCATCAAATTGAGATGGACGGGCGGACTGAGGTGCCCCTAACTCCATACACGGTGCCCTATGAAATGAAGGGAAACAGGACTTAGTGGCAGAGAGAAGACCTTGTAAAGACAAAAACTGCCCCCAGAGGGGTGTGCCACAGCCATAAAACACCAGGGGCACCAGACACTAAGACACTCCAGATTGAGTCAATGGGAGGTTCAGAGACCATCAAGGCCTACCTGGATCTCTGACCTCTGGCCTCCAGGACTCCGGGAGAACAGGTTTCTGTTCACACTATTTATCATGGTGTCTCTCAGAAATTAACTGGAGATGTGTTTCCTGAACTAATAACATGTGGGGTCCTGCAGAAGCCCAGCACTGGCCTGCCTGCCCCTCCTGGAGCTTTGATTTCGGTCTATAGACCATAGCTGCCTTCTCCTAGCTTGTGTGGTAGGACTTAGTAAGCCTACCCTGCTACGGAGGAAGCACAGAGATGTCACATGAATGGAAATGCTCTTCACTGGTCAGGTGTTAGCCAAGGTGTGTTTTCAGCATCCCTGGATGGAGACGCCCGATGCCATCTATTTCCTTTATTAGGCACAGTCGCCCGGAGGAGGGAAGTGCATCAGACACAACTTCCAGCGAGAGTTTTCACTGGAAGATGAAGCAACCAGATTACACTTCTCATCAAAGTCGAATTTCCCAGTAATGGGTCCCTGAAAGAGGACAGAATGATGGCTGTGGAGGAAGACAAGTCCAGGCCACCGTGACTGCTTTTCAATAAGGCTGAGAAGCTGAGCAAGCTGGTGACAAGGGTTTCTATTGCTCACTGTCTCCGAGGGAAGCCCTCCCTGTGTGGACACTTACAGGGCCTAATTCAGTCACAGATGCCATTGCTGACCCCACACCAGGAATTACGGCCCCTCCAAACAGCGTCCTCAGCCCAGTGGGGCTACTCCTCTGGCTTCTGTGCGACATGATATTCCTTTTGGCAGAGGTCACTGGTGTGGGACACCCATCATCACTAACATATTAGATCTTGAGGCAATTAACTGAAAACAAACAGGACAGACAAGCTTGGTATTGAAACATAGAAACCAGAAGAAAATAGCCCATGGCGGTCCATTACTTCAAAGCTGCTTCAAAGGCAGGGGCTGGGCGCCTGGTGAAGAAAGGAGAGTATTGTTTTCATGTAACGTCTATACAGTCGAAGGTTTACTGCTCTGTTTTTCTACAGATTCAGGTTACATGCAAGCTTGCCTGACAATAAGAGGTTGGTGGAAAGCACTTTCCAGGTCCCACCTGAACCCAGCATGCCATGTGTAGCATGATTAGTCAAGGATTAAAAATCCAATTAGACTCCCCCCTGACATGAGAAATCAGATGAGAAATTCTGAGAAATCACTGAAACCACTTCTTAACTATGATGGAAGGTGATAGCGTGCATAAATAGTGAGCTGATATCCCAGGGACCCTGGAATCTTCAGAGCAAATTGACTTTCCTCATCTCCAATATAAATATGTGTTCCTCGCTATTAATTGTATTGATTGAGGACAGTAGATGTGTCTAAATGAATTTCTATGGGAGCACAGTGATTTGTTCTCTAGACTCGAGGACTCACCCTTGCCAGTGGGGTGCCTGGCTCTCAGCAAATGCCCGCTATGGTTTGACTATGAGCTTCTGAGGTTATGAACATAAGGACATATGCTAATATCATACCTGGGAAGCAAATAGGGTGCTTCCCGCACCACTCATGGTCAGATGCTGTGGACAGGCCAAGGAGGGCTTCATTGAAGGTCATTTCTTTTTGTCAAGTGTGGCAAATTATGTGAGCTAAAAGTCTGTTTTTTTTATCAATTAGAGAAAATAAAATTGACAGATTTTGAATAATTATGGTGTCCACATAGGTTTAGCTGCTTTAGTGCTCTGCTACCAAAGACATAATCTGATTTACACAAATATTTATCTGCAACCTTCTTTCAAGACCAATTATCTTTCCATCAGAAAAATCTTAATTTGCATATAACAGTGTTCTGTAAATTGGGCTTCCCAAGACTCTCTGGGGATATGACTCGGATTCATGCAAACGTTCTTATTTCTATAGTAGAACTTTCAACATTTATTTGGTGACTAAACTCCAAGTAAATTTTTTGAGTTGGCCAGTGACAGTGTTTGGCTACAGACACTAGTAAAGTACATATATAAATCTACAGGAAAGGACCTTGTACTTCTCCCTGTCAGGAAACAACAAATATCTGAGGAAAGTGTACGTTTAACCTGATTTAAATTCTGTAGACTGAATATCTGTGTCAGACATCACATCTGTCAGTCTGTGGAGTTTTTCCTTTGTGTATTGATTAAAAATCAATTTTACAAAATGAAAAGGTGCCTTCCACCAAAACATACTGGTACTAAAGTTACATCAATACTTAACATTCTTTTTTTCTTTAGGGTACGCTCATTAGCAGTTACTTACAACTGGACATTTTGTTAAAGTCCAAGTGGTAGCACGCTTATTCACTTCCTCTTTTGTTAGACTCCAATTCTCCTTCTCTTGGTCCTTATTTGTCTCCTAAGATTCTTTACAAGAATCACTGACTGGTTCCGGCTGGTTTGTGGCAGCTAGATTTGACCAAGTCTTTCCCACACATGAGGTTTCAATTTGTGTGTCCTCCTGGCATTTGATGTGAAGACTCAGTATGCCTTCTGTATGCCTCAGCCCCTGCACAATCACAATGGCTTCCCTCAGAACAGATCTCCCCGGTGAGAGGATCTGCCCTCTGCAGCTCTGTGGGTGTTGGATAACCAGATAACAGCTATTCTGAGGAGGGGTCCTGCCCCCAAGCAAGCGCTCTCCACCCTGCCTTCCAGAGACAGTGTTGCTATGACACTGTACAGTGATCTACCACCAAGACACAGCCTGCCACTGTCTGGGTCATCGGCCTCCACAGTACTGAAAGAGGTTGCCTAGACCAGGGTCTATGCAAGCTGGGGAGGGTGAGCCATCTCATTAAGCTGCGGTGTCCAAAGGTCACCACTCATTTCAACAAGAGTTGAGTCCAGCAATCAGTGGCATGCTTCCATGGGTTCTATAGAAAACCATTTCAGAATAGAGCTCTCTTTGTGAAGGGGCCCTCTTTAAGAGGCTCCAGATACATATCTAAGCTGAAAACTACCGCTGTAGTTTTATGAGCTTTTTTTTTTTCTCTGCAGCTAGTAAAATAAGATTGGGGACAAATTGGTCCATCTGCCTCAATTTTATACACAAAGTAAAAGCTGGGTTGGCCACAATAACTTTTTAGGTCCTGGAGCCACATGGTAGCAGAACCGAATGAAGATTCAAATCCTCATTTATCCTCCAAGGCTATTTTTCTCATTCTTGTTCAGCAACAAAACTTGAGTTTTCCTTTGCTCAATGTGTGGATAATGATGCAGTCAAATGTGAGCGCTCTGACCCGGCTCACCTCAGCTAAAGGGTCTGCAACACAGCTGGGTGACATGGACTGGAGAACAATAGTGTCATCACACTTGGGGTCACAGAGCTCAGATTACCCAGCTCCTGCTGATCTCCACTTGCAGTGTGAGTACCAGACCTGGTACAGGAATATCATCTCCATCCTCACCTGATGCTCCATGGGGAGAGTCACTGTGAGAGTGGAAACAGCTTAGTAGGTCACACTGAGGACGGTCACTATAGACAGAACAACTATTCAGGTCACCTTTCCATCTTAGTGACTATGAAATCTGAGAAAAAAATGCCCCATCCTCCAACCTCCATTGAGTGACTTACTTTCCAGGTCACAGTCATAACCTTGAAGGGGACTTTAAGGTAGCTTGGTCCAATTGCCACTTTCTGCGGGCGAGACCAGAGGTCTAAAAGGATTTTCCAAAGTCTGTAGCTCTCCTGTCACCGAATCTAGGCCAGCTGTGCCCCTGCTGTGCCAGCAGGATTCTGTTTTTCTCTCCCTTCTGCTGTAAGTCTGTCCAGGTACACACTTACCAAGGACAGAAATGAAATGCCTTCCATCATCTTCAGACTCACGCCTGTTTGTTCCTCAGGGAAACTCTCCCTGTGGCTTCCAAGGTGGGCTTTGGGAAGAGTAGATGCGGTGAAGTGGCTGGCTGCTGGAGTGGAGGGCTTCAGAGTTAGGCAAAAGGGATGTTCTCCCAACCCAGGCTTCTGTCTAGAACTCTGAAATGGTTCTGTGTGTATGTGGATCTCAGGAGGAAGATACGTCGGTATCTGCTCAAGTCCTATCCTGCTTCAGCCTGTTTGTGATTTGAGCCTTGGAAATCTGTCTGACAGTGCAGGGCTGCTTCCTATGTGAAGCAAATCAGGAGAGCAAGGAGTCTGTGAAAGTCTCTAGTGTTAACAGATTGGTCCCTGGGCAGAAATCCCCATGATGGAAAAGACGGGGTTCATGTCTCCATGTTGTGGGAGGGTGCGCTCAGGCAGGAGCGGCCTGGCTTGGTATTGGCCAGGAGTGCCTGGCTGGATTTGGCTTTCATAGGAATCCTGTGCTTAATTGTGTATCCAAGCTTATCTCTTGCATTAATTACATTTCTTCTTCCAACAATTAGAAACAGATAAAAAGCTTGGAAGTAGTCATCTTGTGAAGCCTGTCTTACACATTTGCATGTGAAGACCTGAGTTTGGTGTCTTCCTCTTTCTCTCTCTCTCTCTCTCTCTCTCTCTCTCTCTCTCTCTCTCTCTCTCCCTCTCTCTCTCCCTCCCTCCCTCCCTCCCCCCCTCCACCTTATCTTTTGAGACAGGGTCTGTGTGAACGTAGCTCTCTTGGATGCAGCCTCAGTGGCTGGACAGCAAGTCCCAGGCAATCTCCTGTCTCTACCTCCCGAGTGTGGAGAGCACAGGTACACGCCTGGGAGCTTGGATTAGAATCCGTGTGTTGAGGCCCAAACTCAAGTCCTCATACATGCATGGCAAGCACTCTACCGACTGCGCCTTTTCCAGGCTGCAGAGCCTACTCCTCTTTCTGGTTTGAGAAGAAGAGCATCCTCTACCTCAAGTCAGATACCTTCCCGGGTCAGTGCAGTGTCTGTGGTGCTCAAGATTCACGAGGCTGCTCAACAAAGCAGTTACATGACACTTGACATTTGAGATGGGTTTTCAAAGAAGCTGATGACTTTCCAGACCTCCGCACCTGAGGGAGTTTCTCTACCGGTGGTGTCATTTTTAACATACACCCAACAGTTTGGTATTGGATGCTTATGTGGAGTCAGTTTGGATGAGCTTAGCTACTGTCAGCAACAGGGATTATAATCTTAAAAGTTTAATACACATCCTTGTGCCTGGAGACTTGGCATGGGATGTGGGTTTATTTCACGGAGAAGCTCACAGTTCAGCCTCCCGGGAGTCAGGGCAGGAAATGAAGCAGGAACCGAGAGGCCATGGAGGGAGCGGCTTACTGCTTGCTCCTCATGTCTTGCTCAGCCTGCTCTCTTAAAGAACCCAGGACCACCTGCCCATACATGACTCCACCTAAACGTGCATACATACATACACACACACATATACTAGCATACATAAATATATACACAAACATACATACACACAGACCCATAAAACCTGCCCACAACTGCATAAAAACTGCATCAAACACATACACAGACATAAAACCACACATGCTCATACACAGACACATACACACAAACTACCTAAACATGCACAGGCAGGTACACAGACACATACAAAATACACAGATACACATGTGTACATGCACACATACAGACAGACACATACAAGTACACATACACACATAAATACACAAACAGACACACTGTGCTCAATAGTTTTTTGTCAAGTTGACATGGGTCACGTGAGAAGAAGAACCTCAGTGGAAAAAAAATGCCCCATTAGATTGGGCCATGGGCATGTCTCAGGGGCATAGTTTGTATTGGTGTGTGTGTTTGGTTCATTTGGTCTATTTGTGTGTATATGTGATATATGTGTTATTGGTGAAATTATTAAGGCCACTCCATGTAGTTAAAAGGGAGGTTTATTTTGTAGGGTAACTTACAAGTGAAGGGATAGGTAACAGGGTCTGGGAAAGGTGTGGCACAGTCCAGCGGTGTTCTCTGGAGAACTCTGCTCAGTCTACCTTCAGTGTCTCAAGCTACTGCACAAGCTCTCTTTCATCACCAAGGAGAAGGCTGCCTGTGCAAAGGGAGTGCACATGACCCGGGTCCTCACCTTGTCACCCCAAGGAGATCCTAGCCCTGGATGTCCAGGTAGGATGGCAAAGGATGCAGGGAGTATCTCAATAGAAGACAGAGACATCTCCAGTAACAATGAGAACTCTGGTTTTCTTTTGGCATATCCCAAGAATGATTTAATATTCTATATTCAGGGTCAGGAGCGATTGCTCAGTGGTTTAGAGCACTTGCTGCTCTTGCAGAGGACTAGAGTTTGGTTTCTAGCACCCACATCTAGTGACTTCAGGGGATCTAGCATCCTCTTCTGGGCTCCACAGACCCACACTCTTGATAATTGTCCTTGTTTAAAAGTTTTCATTGCATACAGGTAAAGTTCTCTGAGGTCTTCACCATGAGTGGTTTATACATTTTAAGTAGTAATTTTTAAAACTAAACATTTATAAGCCTGCATTCTGAACTCTCATGTCTGTCTGAAGTCTAGCCCTATGGGGCAGTGGTGCTATTCAGCCACAGGAAGCTGAGGGAAGCAGCCCAGACTGTTCCCATGAGCACTAGGAAGCAGGCCTCAGAAAAGAGATGTGCAGAGTCCTGTGACAGGCACTCAAGTCTAGTCCATTCGGGTGGAACTTAAGAGAGATTTCTAACCCTGAAGGAAATCAGGGAAAGTAAAATAATAAGCTTAAGAGAATAAATCAATAAAATAGAAATTTAATGTGTATAATTGTTTTAACTGGAATTTTATAAAAAAATAAATCAATAAAAGTAATAAATCTCTAGCCAGCCTGATAATGAATTTAGTAAAAGAAGACACAATTACCAATAACAGTGCAAGGGGCATCACTACTGACCCAACAACAGTGCAAAGACACACTGAGTCATGAAAAACACTACAGCAACAAGTTTGGCAGTGAACACAGAGTGGGTGCATTTTTCAAAGACAAAGGTAGGAAAGCTCACTGACGAGGAAGTTGGCAGTGTGATCAGCTTTCTTTAAATGGGATGAACTTTGACTTTAAAAATATCTTTAAAGCAAAACACCTTCAAGTGTTTCAAGTACGCTGCTGTCTGATGACCTCTAAGCTTTAGAGCTACCCACTCCTGTATGTATGCACCATCCATCATGGCCACCCACCAATACTGTAACTAGATGTCTTAGTTAGGGTTTCTGTGGCTGCAATGAAACACCATGACCAAAAGCAAGTTGGGGAAGAAAGGGTTTATTTGGCTTATACTTCCAGTTCATAGTCCATTATTGGAGGAAGTCAGGACAAGAACTCAAGCAGGGCTGGAACCTAGAAGCAGGAACTGATGCTGAGGCCATGGAAGGGTGCTGTTTCCTGGAGTGCTCATCATGGCTTTCTCAGCCTGCTTTCTTATAGAAGCCAATACCACCAGGAATGGTACCACCCACAATAGCCTCCCCCATCCATCATGAAGAGAATGCCTTACACCCAGTTCTTATGGAGGCATTTTCTCAGTTGAGATTTCCTTCTCCCAGATGACTGTAGCATGTGTCAAGTTGACATAAAAATTAACCAGAATACTAGGTACAATATTAGGAGAAAGAAATTCAAGTTAGCAAACTTTTTTCTTCTTTTCTTTTTGTTTTAGTAATGGAAATTAGACCTAAAACCTTGAACTTAGTAGTCAAACACTCCAGCATTGAGTTACATCTGCAACCCTCCAAGCACCTTTTTAAAAAAAAAAAAAATGAGTAGAGTTCTCATCAAGCTGCCCATGCTGGCTTCAGACTTTGAATCCTTCTGCCAAGGAACTGGGATCACAGGTCTGTGCCACCAGATACAACTGAGTCACCACTTTCAAGAAAACAATCTCTTTACCAAAGATTCATTTCAGAAATAGAGGGACTGTTTGGCACCTGAGCTGTCAATATGCTAATTGATGTGTTTAACGACATCAATGAAGTTTAACGGTATTGGACCATCTTGAGACTTCCAGTGTGTTTCCACACATGAAGAGCATGGAAGTAACTCTGCGTCCTAACACTCAGTAGATAGTCTGGTTATCCACAGCTCTTCCTGGGTCTGTGAATGAGCTGAGAATCCTCAGCAACCACTGGCTCTAGACTGGAGTTGAACAGATGGCTTTAGCAAGTGTCTTCCAGTGGCAAATGCAAGCACCAGCCAAAGAGAAGACATCATTGTTGTGTTTTATTCTTAAACACTCCCCTGCCCACCCTATATCTGTTCTCACCTCACCTCTTTTCCTGATCTCCTTCCTACTAAGTAGCCATCTTCTGTTTCCAACACACACACACACACACACACCAGCACCCTCCCCTTAGACATCTTCACCTCCTCTCATAGTCCTGTCCAAGTCTACTGTCATATCTACATACACATGCATATTTCTTCATATATGTATGTATGAGTTACTCTTCTCTTGTGGTGATAAAACACTATGATCGAAGCAATTATGAAAGAAAACTTTGCCTATTTTAGATCTTTTGCCTTTATAAATACTTCTCCATTTAGAAAGAACAAAGATTCTGTTGCAAGTTTGGTTAAATTTCCGAGGAAGATTCTATTAGTTTTGTTCCTGTTGCTGGGGAGATATACCATGAGCAGAAAGTTTATTTTGGCATGTGCTTCCAGAGTGGGAGTCCATAAAGGTATGGCAGCAAGCTGAAATCTTGATTTGGGGCTTATTGTTCCAGATAATAAGAATCCATCTTGTTGGGAGGGCATGGCAGCATGTGGCAGGCACAGTGCTGGAGATTCATGTCTTCAAACATAAGCATGAAACAGAGAGAGAGCGAACTGGAAGATAGGTAAAGCTACAAGTTTTCAAAGCCCACTATGGTGACATCCTTCCTTCAGCAAGTCTGCACTTCCTAAACCTCCCCCAGAGAGCACCACCATTTGAGGACCTACCATTCAAATGCCCAAATCTATGGAGGACATTTTTCATTCAAACTACTGTAGTATGTATCTAAAGCTTTGCACATGTTATTTTAGATTTCATAGGGCTTTGCCTTTCTTAGTGTGCCTCATTTTGCATCATGCAATGATGTCTTCTGGTCTGTCCTCTTTCTAAAGATGATATGGTTTCGTTATTCTTTACAGCTGAATATAATTCCATTGCACACACCAACCACACTATCTCTTTCTGTTTGTTGGATATTGTGAATACTGTAGCAATAAACATGGAGATGAAGAAACTTCTGTTGCAATGTTGACTTAGAATGCTACTGTTATACGATTAAAATGTCAGCTTCTCCAAATTCATCGCCATCATATGGCTTGAATGAGATATGCCCCATGAGTCCCATGCAATTGAGCACCTGGTGCCTAGTTGGTGGTGCTTTCTGGGAGGTTATGGAACCTTTAGAAGGGTCAGCCTTGATGGAAGAAGCACAACTCTTGGGGTTGGCTTTGAGGGTCTGTAGTCTCACTCTATTTCTAGTTTGCTCTCTAGGCTTCCTGTGTGAGGATGAAAATGTGATCTCTCAGGTTCCTGGCCCAGGTAGCTGTCATGCCTTCCTCACCATTAAGGACTTGCTATTTGAAAACATAAGCCAAAATAAACTTTGATCATGGTATCTCATCACAGCAACAAAACAAAACCAGTTCCATCGTTAGCAGAAATTTAACCCAATTCTCAAAAGAACTGTCATGCTGTTGATATATATATATGCAAAAGATCCAAAATAAGCTAAGTAATTTTGAGCAACAAAAGAAGAGAAAGTCTAAGGCTACTGATAGTCAAGGCTCAGGATAAGTCACTATAATTAGGATAGTATTGAATTAAGACAAATATGTAAATGAATGGGAAAATCCAACTGTTTTTCAGTAAAAAATGTGAAGAATATTCACAGACTAATTTTTCCAATAAACAGTGTGAAAGAATAAATTCTACATTAACTCACTCCATGATCCTTTTGGGATCTGGACTTTTTAAAGATTAATTAATTGATGTTATACACACGACTGTTTTGCCTGTTTGTATGTGCACAATGTGTGTGCAGTACAGTGAAGGCCAGCGGAGGGCATCATATCTCTGAAACTGGAGTTTCAGACATTTGTCAGGCTCCCAATGGGTTCTGAAAAGTGAATCCAGGTCCTTGGCAAAATCAACAAGGGCTCTTAAACACTGATCCGTCTCTCAAGCCTTGGGATCTGGACTCTTAAGAGTAAACCCCAAATCTACGGAAGTTGGAATCCCTCATCTCTATAGTTATTATTCATGAGTATAGAAACCAGGAGATTCTGGGCTCTGTGCTTGCAGAGGTTTGTGTAAACTTTGGGAGGGAGGGTGCTTGAGAAGTCCCTGAAGCCAAACAAAGGAAATGCAATCAGAAAAACATCTCTCGGTAGACTGGAATGTAATTTCCAGACCACCTGATGAAGATTAAAGCCATGTGATGTTAATTATATGTTGACAATCTCACCATGAATTTTAATGCACTCTAAAAGCAGATTAAAATACTACATTTAAAACTTTTTGATAATAACACGCCAATTCGTTTCAACATGAATCAGAAAGAAAAGGAGAAAACATGTTTATGAAAGTCTGTGGGCTGCAGTGAAGAGGCCAAAGATGAGGCATAACACTCATACTGAGAAAGAGCTACAGTGTGAGGAATTTGCCAGGTAGGGGTGGTGGGATGTGGAGGACAGGCAGAGAAAAACAATGAGGTGTACTGCAACAAAATCGAAACCAGAGAAACAAATGAAAATAATAGTACAAATGAAACCAAATATGTGTATTGTCTTATTAACTACAAATTTCCCACTAAGAAGCAGCAATAGCATAATTTCTATCTGAACTAAGGTGACACAAAAGGTATGAAATTTTTCCATTGAGAATTGTCGGGAAAGTATGTCAAAGTACAAAGAAATTACATCACTATCGGATAATGTAGAAGCCAACACATATGAGTCAAAAGGGATAGTTAGGGTAATAAATAAGTCATCTATAAGTGTGTTTTAAATGTACACTTTTTATTTGATTAGATTGTAAAGTAGCAGGTTTCTAGGTATGGATGAAAACTATAAACATAATTTCTTTTGTGCTGTGTGAGAGAACTGCATACATCTGGTGAGTGGTTTATGACTAAGCCACATGCCAGTACACACAGCTTAGTCCTACATTTAAAAAGATGATCACAACACACAGAAGGCAAAGCCTCTTGTTATTCTAACTGCAGAAGGGGTTAATCAACTCTGTCATACTGAGAAAGCAGAACATGCCTCGTCAGGCCTTTGGCAGTAATTCAGCCCCCACAGCTATAACCATTGACCCCAAGCTACACACAAGTGCAAATGCTTTAGACCAATATTAAAACTGCTTGACTAAATGGATGTTAATGCACAAGAAGCTTAGCTGGGCATGGTAGTGTGTGCCTCTCCTCACCCCTCCTCAGAATGCTGAGGTGAGAGAATCATATATGTGAGATCATGAGTTCAAGACCAGAATGGGCAGCATAGCAAGACCTTGTCTCAAAATACATGCATACACACACACACACACACACTCATACACACATATATACATATACACATATGCATACTTACACACACATGCACACACAAATGGACTGTATTTCATGGACCATAGAGTTCATTTAATTTGTACTTCCAAATTAACCTATGTATATTGAACATCTTAACTATTGTCCAGAGGTATAAATTTGCTGAAATTTTATCACAATGCAAAGCACCTAAGAATAACCATATCATTGTCTGCTTGGCACAGGGAACGGATCATCTCTAAATATATCTTGTACAAAACAAGACTGATATTTTAATTTACTTAGAGATGAACAAAAATTAGAAAAATTCATTTGAAAAACATAGACTGTGAATAGCACTTGCCCAGACAGGGGAAAACATATAACCTTAAGTGTTTTCACTATTCAGTAAAAGATTTAGTATTTGAATATAATAATGGATAGTTTTGCTTAAGGAAAAAGTAACATGTATAAAATATGTACTTACCAAATTAACACACTAAGATCAAAAGCACAGGCAATTAAAAAATGGTGCACAATAAAAGGTTATCAACAGATCTGTTTCAGTAATCATATTTTTTTCTAAAATTTGTATGTTATTGTACATCATGTATTTACAGTGAAGAGAATTCTAAATATGTAAAAGCCTGGGCTTTAATATATCCATTACACAAAGTAATCTACTTTCTAGTTTGTAATTACCTTTAAAACTTTTAAGTAAATGGGGTTACTAAATTCTTAACATATCATAAAGAGTTAAATTTCTCTCCAGTGATAAGGAGCTCTGGTGGAGGGTCTCAACCTCACTTTCTGTCATAGCAATGGACCTTATACTGCTGTTACTTTGACAGTGGAACACCCAAAATTAGTAGACTACCATTCTTCTAATGAATTCTTCCTGTGTACTTTTTATTTTGCTCTTGAACAGGCCCACAGTTGGTTTGCTGTATTATCAGAGAGGATTGGTGGCCCCTATAATGTCAGCTTACTGGCTTGCCTGTGTGGTGGGGTCTGTACCAATGCCAGCACGGCTGCCATGCATGTGGAACAGGTGTCTTACTGTAGATAGACAAACCCACACTGTTGCATTAGGCTTCTGCTGTGACCCTTTCACAGTTAGTGTCCTCCTACAAAGGTGACAACCTCCTGTAGGAGAGGCTATGAATGAATGGGAGACCTCAGTTGTCGGGATTTGGAGGCCAGGATCATGGGCCCTGAGACTAACTGAGACATCATCAAGTCAGGCAGTATGTGTACTGCTTGAACCTGGAGAAGAATGCAGACCTGTTCAGTGGCCTCTCAGTAGCACTCACAAGAACATACAGAAGCAGGACATGCCTATGGTGGGGGTCACAGGCTGGGAGAGGTGAGTCCCATGCAGCACAGCCAGGATCTGAATCTAATGGGTCAGCCCTCCTGTAATCTATGTCACTCTTCAGGGACAAGAACCCATTGACGCCATGCTGTCACCATCCTTAGATTCTTCTTCATTGCCTTTTTTTGTGCTGTATTCTTGAGGTAAGATCTCAGTCTGTAATTCAGGCTGACCTCAAAGTCACTAAGCAGTCCAAGTTAGCCTCAAATCATTACTCTCTGGCCTCAGCCTCTCAAGTACTGGAATCAAACATAGGCCAGTACTTCCAGCTGCCATCTTGAAATACTCCCAGATTTCTGAATGAGGGCCCTAGCATTTTAATTTTTCTTTGGTCTCTCAAATTATGCATCTGCTTTTGCTTCTGAAGTTATCCTATGTTCAGGAATGGACAGTAGGGTAAGGAGTTCTCAACGTCCACTCCAGAGCAGGCTTGCTGTAGGGTACTAAGGACTCTCCTTGTCTCCTCTATTCCTTGCCCTGAGGGCAGTTTATGTACAGAAGTCACTGTTACCAGGGCTGCAAGTCTGTGATCTCCTGCACTAAAAGTCTGTACTATTTCCCAAATATACGGAGTTGGTCTTGAGTGGCTGTGGATTCAACACTGAGGTCAGAGACAATTGTCTTCCCTCCTGACCTGCTGACTTTGGCCAACACTCCTCAGCTATGAAAGGGGATATAAATTCACACTTCTGTGGCTGGTAGACACAGCCCTCTCCGTCCTGTAAACAGGAATGAATGACCCAGTCTCTTCCAAAATCCATGTCTGAATTGAGTTCCTTTATCATGGCATAGGAGGTCTTTGGCAAGTGTCACCCCAGCTGATGTGCTGTCTGCCTTCTTTGCAGGCCATACCTTGCTATTGAAAGGGATTTGAGTTGGGCCTGTAATCACACAATTTTGCAGACTTCCATTTCACACAAATAC